>NW_025935628.1:15012-129778 GCF_000764305.2 Hyalella azteca | reverse complement strand
GGCGACAGTTGGTACGGCGACAGTTGGTTCGGCGACAGCTGGTACGTCGACAGCTGGTACGGCGACAGCTGGTACGGCGACAGTTGGTACGGCGAAAGTTGGTTCGGCGACAGCTGGTACGGCGACAGTTGGTTCGGCGACAGTTGATTCGGCGACAGCTGGTACGGCAACAGTTGGTACGTCTGGTACGGCGACAGCTGGTACGGCGACAGCTGGTACGGTGACAGTTGGTACGGCGACAGTTGGTTCGGCGACAGCTGGTACGGCGACAGTTGGTACGGCGACAGTTGGTTCGGCGACAGCTGGTACGGCGACAGTTGGTACGGCGACAGTTGGTTCGGCGACAGCTGGTACGTCGACAGCTGATACGGCGACAGCTGGTACGGCGACAGTTGGTACGGCGACAGTTGGTACGGCGACAGTTGGTACGGTGACAGCTGGTACGTCGACAGTTGATACGGAATCATTGCCGTTCCTCGTAAATTTCACGAAATTTTTAGGATACCCCAGGATACCTCGGCACTAACCCGGCCCCAATTGCCAATAGGTTAGTGGCTTCCAGGGGAAGCCTGTCGGAGACCACCACTGCCGTGCATCGAATGGACTATCATGATCCCTTCCCTCAAGAACGTAGCCTATAACACTTTTTGCCTGTAATATTATCAGCCGCAAGCCACCAGACAGATCACATACATTGAATAAGATTAATCAGCCCACAGGAAAGTAGCCTGACGTAGAATGGCCCAGCATCGCCGGCCAATACACGAAAAATATTACACCACCCGGACGGAGCGCGCCAGAGCCGACCGTATCTGTCCAGTGTGTCGAATCGGCCCTAGGTGGAACGGCCACGCGTCGTACGACGATAAATTTTGTAACAGAACTATGCTATGTGAAACCTAACCTCAGATGCTGTGAGCTAAAAGTTACGTTATTTAGCTAAGCTGCGGAAGTCGATCGTCGAAGGACGATAGATATTGTAACAGAATTATGCTATCTGAAACCTAACCTCAGATGCTGTGAGCTAAAAGTTACGTAATTTAGCGAAGCTGCGGAAGTCGATCGTCGAAGGACGATATATTTTGGAACAGAACTATGCTTTCTGAAACCTTACCCCAGATGCTGTGAGCTAAAAATTACGTAATTTAGCGAAGCTGCGGAAGTCGCTCGTCGAAGGGCGATAGATTTTGGAACAGAACTATGCTATCTGAAATCTAACCTCAGATGCTGTGAGCTAAAAGTTACGTAATTTAGCGAAGCTGCGGAAGTCGCTCGTCGAAGGACGATAGATTTTGGAACAGAACTATGCCATCTGAAACCTAACCCCAGATGCTGTTAGCTGAAAGTGCCCGTCTGGTGGTGCACGGCAGAATGCATGCAGTTCCACTGGCGAGCTGGGCTGGTTGGTCGCAGTCCGTTGTTCGCTAGTTACAGTTCGAGCTAAAGTTAGGGTATGAAGTGATGATTCGATGCAACGTTCAGTGGTGGACGATCATTACACTTTGGGCTATTCGCTTCAGAATGTGGTGGCGTGAAGCTCCTAATATTTAAAGCAAGATGATGCCACGGACTGGTTACCGACGGATGGCTTAATCGGCGGCTGATTGGTGGTCATCCGGAAATATGCTAGGCGTTCGTTTCAAGGCTGATTGGTGAACAAATTTGGTGGTACACGGCTGCGTACCCGCTTCCAGGATTTCGCCGGCCAGCCGTCGCTAAACCGACCCTGATTGCTATTAAGTTAGCGGAGGGAAGAATACTGACGGTCAGCCGGCACCAACCCGGCCCTGATTGGCCAATAGGGTAGGGTCTCGCAGGTAACAGTCAGTCATTTAACGCCGGTCACCCGGCGCTAACCCGGCCCCGAATTCCAAATAAGGTAGCGGCGGCGACACATCCGACACACGCACCCACACTCACATGTATCTCCCTCAATCTTCCCTTGACACTTCTCCGATAAATGATCTTCATTTCCCCTAAAAAAACCTCTTCCCCAAACCCCAGGTCCTTTTCCCCACTCATCCCAAAAGAGGATGAGGCAATTTTTCAGAAGTTTGCAGCGCTGTAGCGGGTCGTGTTATTTACAAGAAAACCTTCAGCAAAACCTGCTGCTCAAAAGAGGGCACATTAATCGCGGTGGCTGTAATTCGCTCATCCATCAAGTCACCCGGGAGGGAGGGGAGAAGGTCTCAATTCTCACATCAGTAACGACGTCGTAAGCACAACTGCCAATTACGATCATCGGTCTGGGTGAATATATCAAATGTCAGACGTACGATCACATTAACATTGACGGGCCAGTCGGGCATAAAAAAACGAGTGATATTATAATTAATTCGAAGGTGGGTTGGAGTGTCGTTGTCATACCTATTCACGGCTCACTGCTTAGTAATATCCAATATTCATTAACGACAGTTGAATTGTATTGACAAACCTAATTGAGGATATTACTAAGAATTATTAATATCCTCAGAATTTAGGATTAATTAAGAATTGAGGATATTACTAAGATTATTTCAAGGTTTGTTTTTTTCGTCTCATAACAAGTGAAGAGCTCTGCCGACCTCTAAAATAAATGCTACGGGGTTCGCAACTAGAAGTTCCAGAAGATGAACGTAAACGAATACCGAGAGTCGAATTCCGAGTGTGCGGAATTTCCGAGTTTTAGTGCGTCCTGGGGCCATACTTTCAAAACTCGCTAAGTGAACGTAAGTACTTACGCTCTAATTTCTTGTCTATGATTGGTGGATTTTGCTTGAATGGCCGTCAATGATTGGCTGATGAACTTACGATCTCTTAACTTTTTTGAATGTATAGGCCCTGATATCCTATTGTAACGATAAGTGACGGACGGACTTACGAAGAAGCACGCATTTTTGAACATACGGAGCAAGGCTGGGTATAGAAACATTTGATTCAACAGGATCTTCTTACCGTCTGCTTTGATTAGCAAAGTCAAAAACTCATTAAAAAACTCCGGTGTTCTCATTAACAACTCAATTGCGACCTGATGTCCAACTCACCTGCTTAATGAGCCAATCCCGCGCGCCAAATGAGAGCGCCGCTAAAACCTTCAAAATCCTCTAGCTTTTCCGAGCTTTTTGTCCGTAAAATTCAACACCCATTAAATGAAGTCGAAAAATGCAGCTCTTTTTCCGGAATTTTTAACATGAAATTCATAGCTCATAGATTGAAATTATAGCTCGGAAATTCTTTCGATATCTGAACTGCGAAATGCCGGACTAAACCGTCACTGATGGCGTCATGTTATACTCAACCGGGAAATTGCAGCAACCCCAACCCTCACGACCCCAACCCTCACGACCCCAGCCCTCACGACCTCAACCCTCACGACCCCAACCCTCACGACCCCAACTCTCACGGCCCCAACCGTCACTGATGGCGTCATGTTATACTCAACCTTCACGACCCCAACCCTCACGACCCCAACCCTCACGACCCCAACCCTCACGACCCCAACCCTCACGACCCCAACCCTCACGACCCCAACCCTTACGACCCCAGCCCTCACGACCCCAACCCTCACATAGACCCTCTGAGGGCTCATCACTCACAGTTCAGAGGACCGCCCAGCAGCGCTACTCACCTGCACAAAACAATTAACGTAAATAAATAAATTATTTCAGTTCCCTTATCAATACATAAAAATAATTAATTTTGCATCTTTTCAATGCTTGGTCACCGGATTTCCCTTGAATACATTTACTTAACAATCAGTATCCAAGATTTTCATATCGGTATCTTGGATTTTCATATCGGTATCTAAGATACCGACCTAATGGAGGGAGAATTCTAAAAACAAAATATAACTCAGTACTCACTGCAGTGAGTGACAGAGAGCGCATTTTCTCGTCGACGAAAACATGCGATCACGGACGGACGGACAGACAGACAGATAGTGCATTTTTTCCATAAATGAGAAAATGCGCTAAAAATATTCAAGTGAAAATCCTCTTTTAATTAATCTTAATTACAGCCTGACGCCGCCACATATATAGGAAATGTTGGGACGCGTATCCAGGATACTTAAGGTGCCGGGATATTACCTGGGGCCGGATTATCAAAGCTTCGTAACTTTTTGTACTTACGACAAAGAAGTTCTGTGGTACGTAAATACACCCTAATTTTGGCATTATCAACACTTTCGTACGCAAGTCTTAGCTAAAAGCCTAAATTTTTTTCCCGCGCCCATTTTTCTCGCGAAAATGTTTTTATAATACCACCGCTAGTATTACGTTGTCATAGCAACGCCACTCGTAAGTCGATTTTGCGTACTTACGAAGTTTTGATAATACGGCCCCTGGACCTGAAATTACATGCTCAGTGGGAAAACAGAAACGCTGCAGGCAGTGTCAGGTTGAATCAACGTTGAAACCAAGTACTTCGCGATGTTGAGGATCATTCATCTGGGACTAACGTTGAATTCTGACGTTATAAGGGCATTTATAAAAGGTTCTGTCAGGTTGACATGTTCTATCATGAATGTCACAGTATTAACGCGATTTCAACGTTGAAACAACGTCGAAATGTACGAAGTTGAAAAAGTGACGTTGATTCATTTTTCATTCTGGACTAATATTCAACGTTATTTCAATGTCGCTAAGTACGTTGTTGAAACGTTTTTACAACCTGAAATTTCATATTGGTGCACGTAAATTTAATTTGAAAGACGTACATAAATTTTCCTTGTTTTTAAATGAGAGCCAAATGGAAGTTTACATTCAATATAAAATGTGGGTATGAACTTTTTTCAATCAGCATATCTTAAAAATTGTAATGATGTTAGGTGCAACTGAAATTACAGGCTTCGTGATAGCGAAATTTTAAGATTGTAAATCAGTCCGTTAACGCCTGGATATCCTGCTAGTAGTTAATGCAAATGCCTGAATAAATATATGCAATATAATAAATAAAATAAAGGAACAAATGACGTCAATATCATAATGCTATGTAATAACAAGGATGACAAGGAAACATCACAATTTATGCCAAGGAAGACGACGTGAAAAATTGCTAAGCAAGTCATAACTGAAGGCATTAAAGCTAATTGAATTTCTCGTGAAGTGACAGCTGCAGTACAGGCAATGGCGGAATGTCACTAAGTAAGAAATAATTTTTCGACTTCGACTGTTGTGTGAACGCGTAATTTCAATTACAAGTGCGGCACATTTGAATTGAGTGATACTAACTGTACAGGAAGGCAGTGATGACCACTCACCTACTGATTGTTAGAGCCAAAACATAGCTGGCTTTTGGTCGGCCAGCTGCTCGCCGTCCATGATTTTTCAAAGGAAATAGCAGCATTGGCAACAGCTGTCGACATTCCCGCGAATCAAAAGGATTTTACGTTGGTTTTTGCGGCGCAAATGACGCTGCGTGGACACAGACGTCGCCAACTGTCCCTTGTTTGCCGGGACTTTTCGGGCACACCGTCCCCATTGTTGTGAATAAATAAATGCTGACCTCTATACCATGAGTGTATAAGGGCTATTCTGGTATCACTAGGCCGCACAAGCAGGCTATTTGAGTGCAATTATAACTCATGACGCAGCTCGTAATGACTAATTCACCTGCTTCTTCATCCATACTAAATACCCCTTATGCCGCATGCACATAAGGATCAGAATTGCATGAGAGGTGCGCCGGTGCTCAAGGCAACATGGCCCTTAATGCAGCGCATTACAAGTTGTCGGGCTGTGTTTAATATTGTCAAGCCGGAGCTACAATGAGACACTGCCTAATATGAATAGCTCCGCTACATTAATTATGAAATGCAAGCAGCAATTAAATGCGAGGGCAATGTTACTGGGTACAGCGTCGGGCACTTCGCTCTTTGATGGCCGCGCCTTTGGTGGCCAAATGCATGGGTTTCAATGGGACTTTGTGGCAACGAAAGTCTACGGCATTAGCTCCTAATATTCGAGTATCTCGGTAACAAAAAATTTGAGAAGTAGCATAATGTGTTATGCTATAAGTTGTAATTAGTAGATTAAAACTTATAGCATAACGACCTACATTTGAAATTGGAACTAATGAATTATTAAACCTCTAGATGCTTTTATTCAAGTCATTTATCAAATCACGTGAGAAGTAAAGGCAAGATAACATGACAACGCAACACATGGTAGTAAGATAAAGATATGGTCGTTGACGCACTGATTAGATTATTGTGCGACAACAAATGCGGAACTGAGGACAAAAACTATGATAAAAAATTATTGTGTTGTTGTCTCGTTGCTAGTGTTGCTGGTGCGGCACTAGCGGCGGAACTAGCGGTGGCACTAGCTGGTCTAGCTGATGGTCTCACTTATTCAGTGGAGTGCCGCAGAGGGGAGGGGGGGAGGAAGGTGAGCAGGGGGAAGGGGTGAACCGTTATTCCCCAGCAACAGCTTGGACAGGTGCAAGGGGGGGGGGGGAGACGGTGCAGGGGTTGGGGAGAGATGGGGCATAAAATGGGGAGACCAGGAGGCGGAGGACGGAATACTCGGGGGCTCACAGTGGGGACACGGGGAGGGACATGGGCTTAAAGTGGAAGATGAACATAGGCAGAGTCACCCTCCCACCCCTCCACATCACCACTCCCACCACCGCACCACTTTAAACCCACCACCTCACCACCATCAACCCCACCCCTAGGCCTCACCATCTTACCATCATCAGATCTCTATCTCACTAACACATCTCATCACCACCAACCAAGCAAAGCACCAACAATCCTTTCACCTCACCAGCACCACCCTGCACTACACCACCACCAGCACCACTCTTCCACTACACCACCACCACCCTTCCACTACACCAGCACCACCCTTCCACTACACCCTCACCAGCTCTCAACATGACTGCCGTTATTGAATATTTCTCGAGTTCTATTGAGGGTAATAAGGTGAAAATATTCGTTAAGGTATACAATGGGTACAAAATATGCAAAATTATTATGTTGTCAATATTAGAAAACTTTTTCATGTGATTAAACATGACATTTTCCTCAGAACATGAGGATGTTGTATATATTAAAAAATATTTACTAAGACAAGTAAATTGTCTACTACGTCCGTAACAAAAATCAAGGTATGATAGAGACTCTGCCACAGCCTCGCTATAGTTGGGGTAAGCTTAATCTGGGTCTGCTCGGCCTCTCGACCTCAATCAGCGACTAGTCAGAGTCGCCTTGCCGACTTTATAGTCTCCTGAAAAAATTTACAGACGCGTCAGCTTCTGATTTGGAGTACCAGAAGCTGGGGCGACTCTAAATTTTGTTACAGTGAAAATTTACAGACGCGTCAGCTTCTGATTTGGAGTACCAGAAGCTGGGGCGACTCTAAATTTTGTTAGGGTGGGAGTATGGCACGAGTGGGCTTGGCCGAACCTAGCCAGCCCATAAACTGCCCAGAGGCTGCCCTTCAAGCCCACAGCGGAAGACAGTGGGCAGAATCTTCCTGCATGGGCGAGCTTGTCTGCACTTGCGAAGTAAATGCATACGTACCATAACCTAGTCGGTGCTCGTTCGAGTGCGTGCTTACGCACATTTTTATTTTGCTATTCTGCAGCATTCGTTCTCGATTGCTTAAATTTACGATTTAAATAATCACTTGAACTTAATATTTGTATTTATTTATTTTTAATATTCTAATGAAAGAGTATTAAGTAAACGTTCAATTCGAATTTAATGGTGTGTCACTGGTACCATTACGGTGGCGTGTGGCAACTGTATCAGTGCTAGGTAGCTATGTATATAGAATAGAAGTGTCGGCGCTGAAGAAATAGGCCCATAGCCTGTTGCCGATTCTTGTACTTTTCGTGAATTGGTTCACAAGGGATCCGGCCTATGGAACCCGATCTTTCCATAGCTGACGATTGATTGAGATAGCTGCTGGACTTATTGCCTGGTCCGTAAGGTGCTATAGGCAAGGTCTCAGAAGGATTACTAGAATTTGAAACAAGAACCAACACCAGGGGCCACAGCTATAAACTAAAAAAACTGCGCTGCAACTTTTCCACGCGCCAAAATTTCTTCTCGCTTCAAGTCACCGACATGTGGAACAGCCTCCCTGATTACATCGTTGGCGCTCCAAGTATGAACGCGTTCAAGAACAGACTAGATAAACTTATGGAGAAATATATGCATAGACTTGAAATGCCTAGCACCGTATCGAACTTGGTAGAAGTCTAGTAGCTATTTCAATCAATCGTTAGTTTTGAAAAGATCCGCTCAAAAGACCTGTTTTTAGATCTCCTGTGAATAAGTCACTAAAATACAAGAATCGGCGACAGCCCGACAGGCCATATCATACTTATTCTTCAGCTTCGACATCACTATGATATGATTTATAAGAAAATATCTTCTGAAATTCCCTCGTGTACCACAGTATGGGAACCATTATTTTAAACTAATGTATTTAAGAAACTGAATAATTATCTTTAGCATAATCAAGAAAAGAAATTTTTATTTATTGTCCATAGCCGTTATCAGATAGTTTAAAAAATTATGGGGAGTACACGTGTTGTCGAAGCGTGCTGCGAGAGGCTCAGGCTACACATCGTATGGACCCGCGTCCGAGACATGGGAGCAGCGGGCCGTTCTTTCACCGGACTGCAGGTGAGGTACGTAAATGTAATCTAATCTCATATTAACTCTTCACTGCTTACCGGTGTCGCTTGCACTGCTATACTGGGTATGTAGACAATTGCATGATCAGTGCATGGCTGAAAATGCATACCAATAATAGAGCTTACAATACAATGCACTAATACCGAGAAATGCTTACATATGCAATAGAGTGGAAAGTCGTTATTAGTCGATTCAATACAATCGAAAATTATTAGCATCATGGTTTAAAATTTCGTCCACTTTCCAATGCTTTGGTAAATTGCGATGTTGCAGCGTTCCTCATAGCAGGGAATTCACAATACTGCTATTGTTTGGTGACACAACGCTGATATCGTTACCATTAGTTGACTATCGATAACGTTTTGCATTATTTCTTCGGATGCGAAGGAAAAATGTTTTTTCCCCGAACATTATCGCCCACGATTCACAATTTTCTTAGTATGCTCTTTGTATTCAGATGTTACAGAAACAGGTATTGATAGTAAATCCCGTATAAATTCAATTGCCCTTTCCTTCATCTCACTGCAGAGGAAGGGGGGGCCGTTTTTTTTTAATCACGTAGTCAGACTCGGCCAGAGCTGCCCCCGGATACGGGGACGACCCTAATACGTACCGCTCAACGGCCACCAGAATAAGGACCAGGCTCCCGTAGCTGTCTGACTTGGGATTGGAATGTAGACCAAAAAGAGGACATAGAGAAGCTGATTTACTACGCTCCCCGAGTACTAGGCGTTCCTTAATTCAGAGCCGCCCTCGGCTGTAAATTATGTTAGGCCTTAAGACCTTAAGATCCCCCCAGGTAACATACCCAGATTGTTACCACCAGAGTGTTACATACCCAGGTAACATACCCAAGGCCATGCTGAAAGCACCACCTTTTGACGGCGACTATGCGCCGTCCACTAGCGACACCGAGATTTTAACTGGACTTCCCGGGGCTCGAACCCACGCCTCGCTCCTCCATCTCGGTGCCGCTCTACCGTCGTCACTGCGCATACAGCGGCCCTATAACCACTGCGCTACAGCGGCCCTATAACCACTGCGCTCCAACTCTGTAGCGCCACCACCAACTGCCCCCGCTGCAGTGATTCCAGCATCGCTAGGACGTGCACCTGAGAGAGGGAGCTGATGAGGGGGGGGGGGAGGGAAGGGGAAAAGGGGAGAAAAGGTAGAGCTAGAGGGTTGGTGATGGTGATGTATGCTGATGGTGTGGCCAGGCGTGGCCTAGCCCTATTAAAGCAACTGTGATGTTAAGTACAATATGTATACAACTGAAGTTTGTTGCAACATCGCGAAGAGCGATATTTGGAGCGGTGTAATATTCCAGTGCACTGCATCATGCAGCGTTGCAGTGCAGTGCAGTGCATCGACGTAGCTTGGCAACACAGTGGAGATGAACGAGAACGTGATGAATTTAAGAAGTAAAAGGAAGGAAATGAAGGTTATTGGAATGAAAGTGAGGGACAAGTGAGGAGAATGAGTAGGAATTAATCACAATGAGGGTAATTGAGGGGAAAGAGGGGAATGAAATATCCCACAAAGACCTCAAGCCGCGGCTGAGCTGTGACAGGTCCCTCGCTCCCCATCCTCCCCATTAAGAAATGACCCCTCAATATTGGGAGTTTTTATATATATCAAGTGATCCACGAGGGCTGACACTTCTGGCCGAGGGAAACGCAGGAAACGCGAGGGCGCCGCCATGAGGGGAGGTGACAGCCCTTACGAGGGGAAACATTTGCGACTCAGTGGAAGCTGGAGAACTTGATTGTTAATGTTCTGAAAGATGAACGATATCGAAAGTTCAAAATTTATGCCTTTCGTCCTTTGGTATTTGTACATCTTTTAAAGTTTGTAATGCGAGCCTTGCAATTTTTAAAATAAAATTGAATATATTTTGGGATATACGGCTAGAGTTATTTTTAAGTCGGGGAAAATATTTTTTCGGCGTTTAATGAATATAATACACAACATCAAATATTAAGGTTATATTGTTAAATATTACAAAGATAAACATTTTAAGCTTTGGAATGAGTGATTTCAATGCCCAGAATATAATTTGTCCAAAGTCAATATTATTCACATTTCTTCCATTTACGATGCAGGTAAATTATTTAGATGATAATGAGATTTCAAGTGAAGGATGAATAAGAAAAGCAAGAAACGCTGGTTTATTGAGACTTTAAAGTCCTCTTGGTTCTTATTGCCATACACACTCTTGTTGTCTCTCCATCTCTAATGCCCGCTGATCCTTGCGCCTTTATATTCTATTTTCTCTGTTCAGTTTGCTGTAGCTCCCTCACCTTCACCTAATCTCCCCTCACTCTCCCCACCCCAGTTCCCCTCGACGCTGTTTCTTCGGAGACGATCCCATTAAATCCCCAGAATTTCAGCAACACCTGAGCCCAGGAGGGGAGAGGGAGTAAAGAATCAAATGAAAGGAGGGAAGGCAAGAGGGAAAGGAGGCAAGGCAAGAGGGAAAGGAGGCAAGGCAAGAGGGTAAGGAGGCAAAGCAAGAGGGTAAAGAGGGAAGACACGAGGGAAAGGAGGCAAGGCAAGAGGGACAAGAGGCAATGCAAGGGAGAAAGGAGGGAGGACAAGAGGGTAAGGAGGCAAATCAAGAGGGTAAGGAGGGAAGACGCGAGGGTAAGGAGGCAAAGCAAGAGAGTAAGGAGGGAAGGCAAGAGGGAAAGGAGGCAATACAAGAGGGTAGGAAGGAGAGGAGACGAAGGGATTAGGCACAACACAACGCAGCTATTGAATGCGTTTGCTGCGCTCGTAGGTCGTATCTTTAGCGGTTTAGCCCGTTCGTTTTGGATAATTTGCCTTGGACTGTAATGAGGAAATTGTGTACAAATAAGAACATTGCGAGGATTGTTCCAACATCCAGTAACACAATGCAGGTGTTGAAAGACATCTTCTCATCACAGACATGATGTTTAAATTCACGGTAATAGAAATACTTCATCAGCGGCCATCTTCGGCCATCGACGTCGTAACTGGCGTAGCCCAGAACGAGATCATTGGACGTAGCACTTACGACGTCGTAAGTAGTTTCCATCAAACTACGAGTTTAGACACCACAATCATATCATCGTAACACTTACGACGTCGTAAGTACTTTCTAGCATCCTACGACTTTAGACACCACAATCATCGTAACACTTACGACGCCGCAAGTAGTTTCCAGCATCTTACGACTTTAGGCACCGCAATCATCGTAACATTACGACGTCGTAAGTAGTTCCCAGCATCCTTCGAGCTCATTGGACACAACAATCATCGTAACACTCAGGGAGTCGTGAGTAGTTTCCAGCATCTTACGACTTTAGACACCGCAATCACCATAACACTTACGACACCGCAAGTATTTTCCAGCATCCTTCGAGCTCATTGGACACCACAATCATCGTAACACTCACGAAGTCGTAAGTAGTTTTCTACGACCTACAACTTTAGACACCACAATCATCGTAACACTCACGGAGTCGTAAGCAGTTTTCTACGACCTCATTAGACACAAGTGCTCGCATAGCAGCCATGGTACGCAGGGGAGCCATCGAGGCTCGACGCCATTGGGACGACGCCACACAAAACTGGAATTTAAACTGTCGCTCCAGCTGCCGCCGTGGTGGCTAACTGGTGCCGGCATATGGCCCCAGTTTTTGCCCCAATGGGAGATCAGGTGGGATCATTTAATATAATTTAAACTAAAGCGATGAAGAACTGGTAGTGCTGCAGCCTTGGTGGCAAACTGGTGCCGGTATGCGACCCCAGTTAGTCCCCTGTTATGTAAATCATGTGGGATTAACTCGATATTGATTTTAAATCAGTTTATACAGTATGCAAAGCCGTACTAGTTGTTTCTTACACACGAGGCGAAGTAAACTGGTCAAATAGATAAACCATGCATCGAGTTGATCTTAACACTGGATTACTGGTACGATACAAATTACGATCGATAGAAAGTTTCTAATATGTTTTACTGTTATATATGAATTTGAAATCGTGATTAAACACAGTTAAATAAATGATGTTTTGCTATAAGGAATAATTGGAAACAGAAATCGGCGAAAAATCTCAATCTATAATTAACTAACCAGTTATCTCGCGCGATCAAAAAGTTTGAAGTGACTTTTCTTCCAGTTAGTTGATATCAACCGCCTTCTTTTGATACACTAAGTGGTCGCTCGGTGTCGGTGTCGTGGGGCTCAATGTGAGGGGAGGTTGTTTACAGTCGCTCGCTCTGATTGCTCCCCTCGGGGGAAACTCCCCTCACTCAAGGGGGAGTTACCGCCGGGGGTAGGGATGAGATAGCAATTAAAAAAACGAATGAAAAATTAACAAACAACATTCGATTGATCATACAATAGATTACGAAAATATAACTTAATTTCTAGAGATCAAGTTCGTTTTTATTTCTAATTGTTACATCAGTAACACCCGTGAGTGTAATTAAGATACATATTGAGTATTTACGTCACTAATAATTTTGATTGACCTCGAGACAATTGTATTTGCAAGCAATTTTTCATGAATCTAATCAACGAGCTCATTTCTTTGCTACTCACGATAACTCTAGTCACAGCATATTTGCTCAAGAATAACATTAATGTTTCCATAACGTGAATTTATCGTTTAACATCGTTTAAGACGATTTTCCAGATTTAACTTTGATAACTTTACATTAAAATGAACTAGTGACACTAGTTAAATAAAGTTTGTACCTGATACTAAATAACAGCCTGTATGAAACAATAACGGCCTGCTGGCAACAATAACGGCCTGCAGGCAACAATAACGGCCTGCAGGCAACAATAACGGCCTGCAGGCAACAATAACGGTCTGCAGGCAACAATAACGGTCTGCAGGCAACAATAACGGTCTGCAGGCAACAACAGCTCAAATATCCAGACCCCCAAATTGATTTTTCCAAGAAGCGGCTCAGGAATAAGACGGCTCCTATGGAGCCATTTCCCTCATCGGGAGCAGTGGACGATTATCGGCGGCCAAGTCGTGGCCGCCGAAGATGCGGGGAAAATTCTCAACAGTGCACGAGGCAGCCAGCCTTGATGCCCAGCCAACCAAGGAAGAAACATTGCCTTGAAAAGCTCAATTTATGCCCTTAAGGAAAAAACAGCCAATGAACGGCCCTAATGTAAAAGCCCTTCGCCAACCCTCTTTTAACATCATTTTCAGTTTTGGGAGACTCAAGCGCGGCCACCGATAGTTCGGCCGTAATTTGCTACGTGCTCACACTTGAACAAATACTCAAGCGTAACAACAGAACCTCTTTACGAGTTTAATTATCAGCAATAGATGAAGTCGAAGATCAAGTTGCGATCACACTTATTTCTTCCACTCGGGATGTTCCAAGCTGAATACAAAGACACAATTCCAGTGACTATACTTTCAAAATTCGCTAAGTAAACATAAGTATTTACGCTCTATTTTCTTGTCTATGATTGGTGGATTTTGCTAAAAAGGCTATCAATGATTGGCTGATGAACTTACGATCTCTTAACTTTTTTTGAAAGTATGGGCCCAGGCGAACATTTATTGCAATGTCGTAAAATCAGATCACCTCTCATTGCGCATTCAAAGTTGAAATTGGCTATGCTTACATTCACGTCTTCTTGAGCTTACAGTGAAGATCTTTTTACAATACAACTTGCTTGCGAGATATTGCGAGTTTTCTTCTATTTATGAGATTACGTAATTTTTGATGATCGTAATAGTAATCATAGCTGAATAGATTTCTGATATTGCATTCGTTTAAGGAAATAGGGCTCATTTTGAACCTTGAACTATAAAGTAGCAAAGGAATATTTAGGCGTAGTTTTTTTTTAAATTTCTTCATTGAATTGTACCACAACACACCATGAGGCTAAATCAAATAGCTTAAAAATGTCTATAGTTGTGTCAGCTTCGATTAGGCAGACCGATACAATTGCAAATTCCCAACCAAAAAATTCCAACCTTGCCGATTTTGACCAAAATTTTAGAGCCTCTTGCGGGTCTCGAAACCCCAACTCGCTGCTCTAGTCATGATCATCCTAACTAATAGACCACACCGAGCTTCAGAAGGTTCTGGCAGCAACAGCAAAATTTGAACAATAAAAAAAAGAAACGGAACCATTAAAGATATTTTCACCCTTCGATTATCATCGGAAAAATTATAAGAATAAATATAAGGGTTAATTTAGCTTTTAAGAATCCCACCTCAAGGAGCAGCAACATATTGGTATAGCGCGCGGGTATAGCGTGTGTTTTATTGTGTCCAGTGTTTGCTGTGACTGGTTCGGTCATTTAACTGTCAGAGGTAATGTGTTTGGTACGTCGGTAACAGTCACACTCTCAATTTACTGCAACTTAATTGTTTTTTTTTTTTTTTTTAAAGGCCTCCCACACTCACCATTCCAACAAAAAAAAAAAAGGAATTGATTTTATTAATTAAAAACAGGGAATGGTTTCATGTCAATGATCAGTTGATTGTTTGTTAACTTGGTAACACAATCATTACAACCTAAACAACCCCAGAACCAATAGCCACTTCTAAATCAATCAACACAATAGTAGTTAATGACCATCTCAACGACAGCCAAAACCCCAGAAACCATCGTCACAACCGAAAATCACTTTAACAACAAAAGCAAAAACAATCACATGAAAAACAACAAAAACGGTATGATATATAAATATTAATAAGAGAGTTAGAGACAAGAATTCACATCAACAACGGCAACCGCATCAATAGCAGCAACCACAACGGTCACCTCATCAACTACAGCACATATCACAGCGGCCACCATATGAACTACAGCCACCACACCACAACGGACACCACACCACAACGGCCACCACACCACAAAAACCACAACGGCCACCATACCACAACGGCCACCACACCACAACGGCCACCACACCACAAATACCACAACGGCCACCATCACCACAACGGCCACCACACCACAACGGCCACCACACCACAACGGCCACCACACCACAACGGCCACCACACAACGGCCACCACACCACAACGGCCACCACACCACCAGGGTGCAGAGCTTGAGCGAAACCTGCATAAGCCATGAGGCGTCTCTTCCTCAGGCGCCGAGTCCACATATTTTATGAGGGGGAAAGTGAAGGTAAGTGGGGGGATATAAAAAGTGAGGTGAAATAAAGGGAGATTCACGGAAACTTCCTGTTTTGTATTTCGGACCAAGTAGCCAGATGTTTAAGGAAAAAGGCGTAGAGTATTTCATATGAAAGGCAAGGTCATGAAGTTATGTGTCCCGCCTTGTCAGTTGCCACTATGCATTGGACAAGTGGGCAGCGTGCGTTTGCTGTCGAGGCGTACTTTTCTAATGGCCGTTCCATTGTCGCTACTCAACGAGCATTCAATACTCGGTTACGTATTCGTCCTTCAGGTCGGGTTCCTGATCGGAAATGTATTGTTACGTGGATGAACACATTTAGGGCAAGTGGAAGTGTAATGCAAGGGGGTCTGGGGTTCAGCGGACTGGCACAACACCCGAAAACATAACGAGTGTTAGAGAGGCGTTTCTGCGTTCTCCGCAACTACTGAGACGACATTTAGCAGAGCGCCTTATATCCTTGAGAGGTAACCTTCTTTGGCCCGCCCGGTCTCCCGAGTTGGCTCCGTGTGATTTTTTATGGGGTAATTTTAAATCAATTGTTTACAATGACTGTCCAAGGACCCTACCTCATTTGAAAAACAACATACGCCAAGCCATCGCCAACATACCTGCCAATATGCTTCAGCGAGTTGAAAAGGAACTTAAAAAATAGACTAACTGAATGCATTGACACTGGGGACCGTCATTTGTCCGACGTCATATTTAAAAAATAAAAGTTTTACAAAAATTCTTGCAATTTATTATTCGATAAAACTTATATTGTAATGATATCTTTATTAGTTATTTTCTAATTGCGCCTCCAAGTCAGGAAGTTCCCGTGAATCACTCTGTAGAAAGAAGAGTAGTGGGCGTTGGAAAGAATGAGATAAAGACAGGAATCGGGTGAAAAGAGGGAAGTGGAGGGAAGAGGAGGGAAGGGTGAGGCTAATCAGTGAAAGTGGGTGTTGAAAATTTACCCCGCGGGAAGTTGTGGTCACCCAACGCGCTTACCCCACTATCAGTTCCCCGCAGCGCCCCACACGGATTACTATAGCCTTCATCACCTCACAATAACCACAATCATGAAAAATAACTCCGAGAGTTCACCAAAACAATGATGAATCTTCAGAACGTGAGGCGTATCGTATCTGAAGAGATCATAGACAAATGTAAATCATTATTACATAATGATTATTATCATATGATATAATGATTATATCATATCATGTAAATCATCATTAAACATCATTATTACATAAAAATCGATGGAAATATCATGAGATTCTTCCAAGCTCAAGTTCCCTGGTGAGCTTAACGAGCATTTCCCACATAACCATCATAAAAATTTTCTTTCCTATTCGGAAGCTGTGAGTGCAAAAATAAAGGGCACTATACCACCACAAAATTAGAGATACGGACAAGATTAACAGAGGCGATGGAGCATTGCTATGGCTGCAGGCCATCGCTGGAAGCTCCAGAGCGATGTTCCAGACGCTGCAAATAGGCTCGGGATTACCAAGAAAAACCATTTTGATTTTGGCGCGCGTAACAGAGCAAATTAAGGTTAAAGAAATTCTTTGAGTAGATATCAACAATAAAAATAATTTTACCAGTTCACTCAAGTAGAGTCATAGTTGAAACTGATGTCAAAATTGTCTAAAAACTTGATGTCCGATGAGGAAACTTGAAAAGCTTTTGGATTCAGAGCATCACAATTGAGAGAAAATACGTGCAAAAATCTGGACATCGAGTAAAATGAAATTTTCGGAGAATTTTGCCCGAAAAAATTTTTCTGCAGGCCTATGAGGAGATCGTCTTGACTCATATTAGCACCAGACTCGTCCTAACAAGACGGTAAAGCAATAAACAACAGATATATACAATATAGTATGAGCAACGTCATTTTAATATTCGTAGAGGTGATGGTAAGCGCTAACGTTACCTCCGACATATACATTACAAAATCTAGGCTTAATACACGAAAAATTAACAGGCTTCAGCCCATAAACAAAAATGTCGAGGAATTAACATTTCATCGAGTCGGAAAATTCAACTATATCTTACGCTGCGATAATGCAGAATATACTTTGTATTGCCGGGTCGCAGCCCATCGTACGCCAAGCTGGACTATTAAAATGTTGCAAACTAAGAAACCTTCACACGAACGTATGGGTTTTAATATTAACTTTTAGATCAGTCGCACGCAGCAACCATCGAAACGAGGCATTTGATCATCAGGATTTAAAGCAAGCGAGTCTAGTGCTCAGAATCAGTGGTCAGATAATTATTATTATTATGGTCACCTTCATACACATACAACTTGATAAAAATATTGACAGCCGACTCAAGTGATCCTAAGAAAAACCACATCAAGCTTCATCTGCAGGCATCAAGAGTTTTTTTGCGGGCATCAAGTGACTTCTTCATCAAGCGTCAAGTGGCAAGTGCCCTCAGCCGCTGGCTTTGCAAAATGGTGCAGAAGATGTGCCATAAATTGGCCGGCGGTGCACAATGGTGCAGAAGACGTGCCATAAATTGGCCGGCGGTGCACAATGGTGCAGAAGACGTGCCATAAATTGTGGGGGGGTTAGGGGGGGGTGCTGCGATGGGGTGGAATAGAAATAGGATAATAATATGATGGATGAGAAATAGGAATAAATAGGTGGAATAGAAATAGGATAATAAAATGGTGGAATAGAAATAGGATATCGAGGGAGAAATATCAGCATCATGCAAGTGAATAATGCGTTCACGTCATTCATTTTCATCTGTATGACATGAATATTTCTTCCAATATAGACATCATTGAAAACAAGGTTCTCTGCATCATGTATTACAGGTAAAAAGAATACATGAAATAGGATATCGAGGAAAAAATATCAGCATCATGCGAGTGAATAATGTGTTCAAGTTATTCATTCATATTCATGTCATTCAGGTGCTTCATGCATGCGAGTTATTCATTTATATCTCTTATAGATATTGTCTGTGTTATCCAGATGCCTCTGTTATATTTCCTGGCTATGATACGTACCGGTACGTAGGTTTAAATTGTTAACTTTGCTTCATAGTTCATTTGTATTATAGGTTTTATCTATGCATCAAAAGTTGCAGCTTCGTTATCAGCGTGGACGTCACAATATCAGTCACATATTTTATTCATCATTAGCGACTCAATTTTTGGGGGTTATCAATGTTATTGATGTTATCTATAGATAAGTGATGTCCACAGCGCCTTTGCCCTCGAGCTAGTCCGCCATGAGAAATATTACAATAATTTAAATGCAAATAAAAGAGCGTATATTACATAGTAAATTATTCTATTGGAAAATAAAGCTTGAGAAAAATATACGATAATTCCTTTTCAGCGAGATCATTCGATAAAATTCTCTTGCCTAGGGAAATACAAGATCATTTAATAAAAAATTCCGCAATAGCATACAAAACAGGGGGAAATAAAATACAAGATTACACGACAGGGGAAAAATCTTCTCAAAATATGTAGCGATACGAAACGTTTGATGTTTGCGGGTCTGGATAAACAAAATCCAGTTAATTCAACTCGCGACATTCAATTGGTCGATTGAGAATGAATTCAGCCGGTGACATGAAAACATTGAATGTCTACACATGAAAAAATGACGGATCTATTCAGAAAATTAAGCTTAATTAACTGAATAACTGTAAATTCACGTGAAGATAACAAATTCACTTGAAAATATAAAATTCACTTGAGGATAACTATCTTCACTTGAAGATAACAAATGCCAATGAATTATCTTAGTCTCAGAAAGACGATGTGGTCACTGTTGGTTTGGCTACGTTATGATCTTTTTTTTATTACACTTCATATGTGGTTATTTGTGTTATGGCAGCGTTATGCTTTCTTTTATTATAAAAACGTTATGGTGTCTTTGTTACAGTGACACAATACTTGTCAAGCACTCTTGGTTTGTCTACGTTTTTTATTACACTTTATACGTTTTTTATTACACTACGTATGTGGTTATTTGCGTTATGGCAGCGTTATGCTTTCCTTTATTATAAAAAAGTTACGGTGTCTTTGTTACGGTGCCACAATACTTGTCAAACACTCCTCATCTGTCTACGTTATTGTCTTTTTTATTACACTTCGTATTTGGTTATTTGCGTCATGGCAGCGTTATGCTTTCTTTTATTATGAAAACGTTATGGTGTCTTTGTTACAGTGACACAATACTTGTGAAGGACTGCGTTATATGAGCGTCACTCACGCGACGACGCGCGCAACACGCACACGAGCGTGTCGGGGGTGGCACGTCATGCCTCTACGTCAGCGTGGGTGACAGGCTTCGTAATTTTCTAAATATAATCTTAATTAAATTCACGTCGTAACTAACGAAGAAGGTAATCAACTGAATCTCTAGCTACGTAATCAGGGCCCATACTTTCAAAATTCGCTAAGTTAACGTAATTACTTACGCTCTATTTTCTTGTCTATGATTGGTGGAATTTGCTTGAAAGGCCGTCAATGATTGGCTGATGAAATTACGATCTCTTAACTTTTTTGAAAGTATGGGTCCAGATTAGTGGTAGCAAAACTAGCTAAGGAGGTCAAAATTAATGAAATTCTAAATAAAATTAGACGCATCCGGGACTACAGCGAGTACAAGTTTTTGGCAGTGAAAATACGTAGTTTTTTCAAGATGAATTTCTTTTTACTCTGGACTGACACGTGAGCGATGTAGAAGTGAGTCAACGACTAGGAGTTTAGGTGAGAGATGACAACTAGGCGCCTAGGTGAGAGAGATGACAACTAAACGTCTAGGTGAGTGATGACAACTAGACGTCTAGGTGAGAGATGACAATTTGGCGTCTAGGTGAGAGAGGTGACAACTAGACATCTAGGTGAGAGATGACAACTAGGCGTCTAGGTGAGAGATGACAACTAGGCGTCTAGGCGAGAGAGATGACAACTAGGCGTCTAGTTGAGAGATGATGACTAGCCGTCTAGGTGAAAGACATGACAACAAGGCGTCTAGGTGAATTTGATGACAACTAGGCGTCTAGGTTCACCACTAGGCGAGTAGGTTCACCACTAGGCGCGTAGGTTCACCACTAGGCGCGTAGGTTCACCACTAGGCGCGCAGGTTCACCACTAGGCCCGTAAGTTCACCAATATAGCGCGTAGGTTCGCCACTAGGCGCGTAGGTTCACCACTAGGCGCCTAGGTTCACCACTAGACGCCTAGGTTCACCACTAGGCGCCTAGGTTCACCACTAGACGCCTAGGTTCACCACTAGGCGCTAGGTTCACCACTAGGCGCGTAGGTTCTCCACTAGGCGCCTAGGTTCACCACTAGGCGCCTAGGTTCACCACCAGGCGCGTAGGTTCACCACTAGGCGCGTAGGTTCACCACGTACTAGGCGCGTAGGGTCACCACTAGGTAACTAGATGCCAGCTCTAGGTGCTACTGAACTAATCAGTTCTCAGCGGTGCACGACTCCCTAGGAACACGGCGGAGGATCTTGGCTGAGCCTGGACAGTCACGAGCACTTCTTTCGCGGTGCAACTACGCGGTGCCTACGCACCTATAAATTGAATTTGTTATCTAGGGCCAGTCTAGCTTCGTAAAGAAACGAAGAAAATATAATGAATTTGTTATCTTGGGCCAGTCTAGCTTCGTAAAGAAACGAAGAAAATATAATGAATTTGTTATCTTTGGCCAGTGTAGCGACGTTAGGAAATGAAGAAAATGCATTGAATTTGTTATCTTGGGCCAGTCTAGCGACGTTCAGAAATGAAAAAATCTATCGGATTTGTTATCTATAAGTGAATTTTCGACTTTTCACCGAATGAGTTCATATTCCCTGAATTTAAAGGTTAATAAAAAACGCTTGGATTTCAAATAATAATAAATATTCAGGTGATCTTTAAATTGTTAATCGACAGGTTTTTGCTTCGTTGTTTTTTTCTGGTCACTTATGTTTTAATCTTTTTAGTTTACATTTAGATTTTTACTGCATGCAGATTATGCTGGTATTTTATACAATTTTTGGAACTCATGATGGAGCTCGTCAGCAAAACGTTCTCGATGAAGATATGGCAAATTTACCTAGCATTTCATTTTGCTTTTAAATTTTTGGTGAATTTTAGATTTAAGCAGAATAATGATATGAGAATTTATTCTCAGTATATGAAGTTCAAATCGCGAGTTGATCGAAGTTGAATCCTTTGATTCAACTCAAATGAGACGATCGCATCGCAATGAAAATATAAGGTGAGTCTCAGCGAAAAATGAGGCAGCACAGCAATAATTAAATCAAATAGAGACACGTACTAAAACACATGTCTTTCTCTGATGTGCGCTAAGCTGCGTGTTGTTCCAAGGCAAGAAAAAGGGCACCGCCCCACGCTGAACTCTGAGTGTGAGCAACAAAATATAAGTGGTGGATGGAGAGGGAAGGGGAGGTGGATGGCTGAGGATGGAGAGGGAAAGGGAGGTGAAGGACGGAACCGAGACGAATTTCAATTATTAATATGGATATGAATTCAAATGATTCAATTAATCCACATT
The DNA here is from genome assembly GCF_000764305.2 of Hyalella azteca. Classification (NCBI taxonomy): domain Eukaryota; kingdom Metazoa; phylum Arthropoda; class Malacostraca; order Amphipoda; family Hyalellidae; genus Hyalella; species Hyalella azteca. The sequence continues at coordinate 107,454 of NW_025935628.1, read as the reverse complement.
GGACGTAACATACGGATAATTGGTGGTGGCCAGTCTCCAGATACGTGCTCTAGTATTTTCATGAATAAATAATTTGCTGTTGTATAAGCTTATGAATTTGTTGGACCGAGAAGAGGCTATAACTTGGGCAGTGTCAAAAATCTAATCGTTATTCCCAGCACCCAGCACTGTACCATGAATAACCCAATTAAGCCTTGCGTAATGCATTTAAACTATGCAATACGCAATGCTTGTAGCTGACTCTGCGTAACGCGTTTGATTACCTTTATACATGCGTAATTTGCGTGTCAATCACAGACATCGCAGGAAGATAGGTAAGATAAAAAATATACTATTCGGAGCACTTATACTGTAGGCCCAAAATACCGAGTTACCTTCGAAAACTTCATCAATAAGTAATCATTGACATCTCCCCAGGGAGATGATCGACAAAATTTCTCAAAATCAGACCAGAAATATCTGGCGTGTGCCTCAGGTAGTGCAAGTCACAGTTCGTGTCAGCAAAATACCGTCCCCGCTATAGCGCATCACGCGCGCCGCGGCACACGAGCGAAGGCTCAATTCTGCTTCCATGAATTTTTAAAACTAATCCCCAGTGAGGCACAGCTTAGCCGCTGGTCCCATCCCCCTTCCCAATGCCCGTCTTCCTCCCCCACACGTCTCCTTCCCCAATACCCATGCCTCTCTCCAGCACCCGCCCCTCTCCCCCAACACCCGTCCCCTTTCCTAACACACGTCCCCCTCCCAACACCCGACCTTCTCCCAAACACCCACCCCCCTCTTTAAACCCACTCCCCTCCCAACACTCGTACCCCTCCCCAGCACCCGTCCCCCTATCTAACACCCCTCCCATCCCAACACCCGTCCCCCTTCCTAACACCCGTCCCTCTCTAACACCCGTCCCCCTCACAACACCCACCCCCTTCTCCAACACCTGGCCCCTTTATTTCCCCCACAACCCCCAGCAGCCATCCGCCATTGCTCCAAAAATCGACGCCGTGTTTCTTCTTTTTCGCTATTATTAATTAATTCTATTTGTACAAAATAAAATTGTCCATGAAATACTATGATCGTTTTTGCTGATATCGATCAGTATTATGAGCAAATTGACAATTGTTTCTAAATTACCTGTGATGACGTACTATGTGCAGTTAAAATGAAGGCAATGTTGAATGTTTTAAGCTAATGGTCATTGTAAAATTGAATAAAAGTTGACCAAGATGCACTGAGAAGCCCTGGCTTGGCATTGCCCGAGTATTAGTCAGGATAGTTTTCATTGTTTACACAATAGCATATAATTTATCTACAATTTCTAGGTTAGACTCGTCTATATTTGTATTATTTTTTAATCGCTTGCCTTCAAAGCTAAGTGTCTCACTGAACAAACTGCACACAACTCATTTTTGCTGAAGAACGTGAAACTTGAAAATGTGAATTACAAACAATAATTGCATGATGTCAGGCTGTGTGGACGTGTAACGTAATAGGCAGCTCATTTGATAACAATTTTAGTACCGGCAACTGGAGGCTAAATGTTTCGTAGTGGAATATTTAGAGAGAATGTCACACTATGACGTCACAACAACATTGTCATGGCGTCTCACTATGACGTCACCACAACATTGTCATGACGTCACACTATGACGTCACCACAACATTGTCACGGCGTCACACTATGACGTCACCACAACATTGTCATGGCGTCGAAATTCCAGAACATTTGAACGATCAGACATGCCCGGTGCACAAGTTAGGCTCTTATCCTAAATGAACCATATCCTCTCACTGCCTACTTGCTGTCATTAAGTCCATCAAGGCTTTAATAACATACTGCACTCCATTGCGCTATTATCTTCACCTTATCTATCTTCACCCATATTATCTTCACCTTATCTATCTTCACCATATTATCGTCACCTTATCTTTCTTCACCCATATTATGTTCATCTTATCTATCTTCACCATATTATCTTCACCTTATCTATCTTCACCCATATTATCTATGTTATCCTCACCTTATCTATCTTCACCCATATTATCTTCACCTTATCTATCTTCACCCATATTATCTTCACCTTATCTATCTTCACCCATATTATCTTCACCCTATCTATCTTCACACATATTATCTATGTTATCTTCACCGCAGTACCGCAGCTACGCGCTGTTATCAAAGCGGTATTTTTGTGTCGGTCCAATTGACGGGTAAGAGTTTTGCACGAGGGCTGGTAGTTCTACCCTCACGCGCCCTCACCCTCTGTGTGCCGAGGGCTTCTTGTTTTTCTGTCGGTCTGTTGGCGATAAAGTCTGCGCAGAAGAGGGGAGTGAGGGGAGTGAGGGGAGTGAGGGGAAACGGAAGACAGGGAGGGAGGGAGGGACTGCAGCAGAAGGCAGGGCAAGAAAAAGATATAAGATGAGATTGTATAGCAGCACAAAAAAATAATGCAACGTAGTTGGAAAAATTGAAGTGGAGATCGTCTTGGGAAATTATATGGCAGTATAAGAACAATATTGATCGCAGACTTGCAAAAAAAAATAAAAAGTTTCAGGAAAGAATGAATTGACCAAGTCTCGCGAAAAAAGAGCCAAACCAGTTGATTTTTACGCGGCATAACAGTTTATGCAAAGAGCCCAGTTTATCATCGCCGCACCAGTTTTTCCTGGCGCACCAGTTTATCGTAGATGCACCTAAGCTAGCTGCTTGCCCCCCCCCAGTTTATCGTAGACGCACTTAAGCTAGCTACTTGCCCACCCCCCCCAGTTTATCGTACACGCACCTAAGCTAGCTGTGTGTCTTTATCTCAATATTTTAATGTTAAATGGAAAATATCAGGTCACAACAGTCTGTTTTTTAGTTCATATATAGTTTTTAGTTTAGTTAACGTATTTTTTAGATAGTTTATAGCATTATTCAATATTGACTACGTAATATATGGTCAATATTTATTTTGCCAAATAAATAGGCGAAAGAGATACACAACCGAAGTGCATTCAGCTTGATAGCAACGTTCCCGTTCATGTGCCACATGCGGCCAGTAGACCGGTGGCCACCGATGGGCCTGCCATGTTTTAACAGTCAAGTAAGCAGGCATCAAGATACGTGTATATTAAGCCACCGATCCGCCTGCCATGTTTTAACAGTCAAGTAAGCAGGCATCAAGTTACGTGTATATTAAAGGCTGGAGTGTAAGCAGAGGCCAGACTAACGTCCACGCAGGATCAGGTGGCGGCGCCGGACGACACGCTTCACTGGGCAGCCGCCCGACCACATAATCATGAGAGTGGCTATATTTTTTATATTTATTCCATATTTTTATTATTTTTTAATATGTGTTTTATATTTTTATTATTTTTAAAATGTATTTAAAGCTTCTTGGATGCCTCTCCGCCGAGCTAATTAACTTTGTAGAGCCCTTATTTATTTGTAATATGTATTTTTTATTTCTATTATTATTTTAATATGTATTTTATATATATTTTTAATGTTTTTAAAGCTTCTTGGATGCCTCTACGCCGAGCTAAATAACTTTGTAGTGCCTTTATTCAACTCTTGGAATTTACCAAAATACCTGCCATACCACGAAAAATGTAAAAATAAACGCTGTCCCTTATAAACGCGCAGTTTGAATATCCAATTTACTTACAACGATGCAGGAATACGTTGAGCATCGCCACTTCACTCGAGTGGGAGGAGAGGCCGAGTGGGTAAGATCACAAAGATTGTAGTAGCGAGTTGCAGGTTTGAAGCGGCATCTAGCTGTAAATATTCCGTAATGTCTTAAATCAGCGACAGACCAAACATGACTGAACCTTGTATGCCACAAGCACGACGCTATGAAATTGGTTAGCTTAGTAGTGCGAGGCAGAGGGTTATAGTGAGGGAAGAGGCGGGGTGGCAGAGGTGGAGGCTTTTTGGAGGCTAGCAGAGAGGCTCCCGCCGGCCCAGCTGCCGCACAATGTCCAGGATATTACGATGTGAGGATACGATGCGCCCCCGAGGGCAGGGAAGGAAGTGAGGGGAATGAGGGGTGAGGGGTGAGGAAGATGAGGGTGAGAGAGTGAGGGGAATGAGGGGTGAGGAAGATTAGAGGTGAGAGGGAAGAGATAACTGAGAATGGGAGAGAGAAGTGAACAGCTCAACTGGAAGAAAAAGATCTGGTATATTTTCAGGAAGAAGAAACATCACAGAGACCGGTGAGGCGGGAAGAAACATCGATGGCAAGCGTCAGTCTTATGACAAAAGAGGTTAGGAAACAACCGAAGACGAGGGAAAATATATCTGAGAAGTTGCATAGACGCTCTAGCTTCTTTATTTGAACTCTTCTGTGGCGAGAAACTGTCTGTTATTTTATGTTATATTGCTGCTTGACCCATTAAATAATTATCCAATGTAAAATAAGTGGCCAATTCCTATACTCACTACATCCGGCAACCAACGTATGACCTTTTAATCACCGTTCGCTGGTCATCATCAGTCTTCAAATCATTACTAATGATCCACCACTCAAACTCCAGCCACTCTTCACCTACCGCTGGTCACCCGCCACTCATCCCCCCAACCTAGCCACTCACACTTATCGCACGTCATCTACCACTCGCAGTCACTCTCATTCACCACTCGTCACTCCCCTAACCTTCAACTTATCCCCCACCACTTCCACCCGCCACTCGCTACTCCCTCAACCCTCAACTTATCCCCCACCCTTCCATTCGCCACTCGCCACTCCCTCAACCCTCAACTTATCCCCCATCACTTCCACCCGCCACTCGCCACTCCCTCAACCCCCAACTTATCCCCCACAACTTCCACCAGCCACTCGCCACTCCCCTCCTCCCACTCCACAAACACACCGAGTGGGCGCAATACAAATCAAGTTAGCGACCACAGCCACAAAAACACAGGTAGGTCTGTCATAGGTAGTGTCTGCACATTTGGTGGTGTCTGCACCCAACAGTCTGGCTCTTGTTCGGTCTTGGACTGGATTGACTTTTCACTGAAGAGAAAAAAGAGAACTAAGTTTTTCTTTTCTCATATCATTGTAGAAAAAATTGAAAATTCTATATAGAGAAATAACGCAACATTGACACACTTTTCCATTCAGTCATTCAGGACAGTCGATGTACAATGAATATAAGTACCACTGAAAGGTCATTACAGGCTTTGTTGAGCTTCGCGTATCTTAAATAATATCAGTGATATACCGCACAAGTAATATAAAATTAAATGTTATACATTCCAAGTAAGAAGCGAGAAAAGTTGTCAGGAAATTCTGCCTACCTTCGCATCAAAGAAGACGTAAGATTAAATTCGCATCACAGGAATGGCGACTTGAAAGGGCGTTTAAAATTTCCTCTGAACGCGCTATGGAATTTACGTTGATGTGCAATGCACGAGCAAGTTCTCGTACGAATATAATAGACCGTAACGCAGAGCAGAACGTGTTTTCAATGAGGGTTTTCCTCATTCAAAATAAGATAAATAAATTATAAATTTTTTATTAATTTGAGTAATTTTGTTACATCAAGTTTACCTGTTGCAACGTGATAGATTCAAGTTATTATGTTATTATTCAAATTTCTTTTCTTGGCCAAAATTACTTTGCTATATCGTTCCTCAAATCGCACTTGCAGCATTGCAGCACTGCTTGATAATTTTTGAAACCGAATTTCGAGTTCAGTTTTTATTTCAAATTCCATTATTATTTAGATTTAAATTATCTTCTTATTGTGTGTCGAGTTCAGCTAATAGATCGAAAGTCTTTATTTTTATTCAGGAAACCCCAAGAGCTTAGAATCGCAAACATAATGAGAACTATTGAACTACAGAGAGGAGAGGGACTTTGCTCTGTCCTGCCAAGAGAAATAAATGACACAATAAATACACGTAGAAATAAACACTACAGGAAGATAATACGATAATCCAAAATGCAATAATCCATATAGACGCTAATTAAAGAACACTATTCCATATTCACTCGTACCTGAGACTGGAGTCCTGTAGCCTATAATAGCTCTGTCAGCCTCGCAGGGACACCAGAGACAAAGTGATCTAACTTAACTGGCCTTACAACAGGTACTATTCCGCGCAGTAGTGTGGATAACATTCTTATAAACATTAATGGCTGATATGTAATTAGAGTCGTATATGTTTAGTCGTCAATATATTGTCAATTTAATTTAGTATTCAACAATATAAATTAATTCTATCATCTATTTACCTTATTTGATAGTATAGTATGATCAATATTCTTGCCTAAAGTTGTAAACTTTTGGGAACATAATTCGCGAAGTTGACTGCGAAGTTGCGATATTAGGTTTTAATTCATATCTTAAATCCGTCGCCGCATTGCGAATATTTAAGTTGATTAGAACCGATTATTTCTCTGATCATTTAGTTAATTAGTAATTTTTAACAAACTCGAAGTTCAAGGAAAGTGTTCGTGACGGTCACGATAGAAATAAATTTTTTCGCACGAAAAATGGCTCCCTTTCTGTACGAAATGTGATTTTTGGCTTGAAATGATGGTTGTTGGATGTCTAGCTAAGACATCCGTTGATAATTAAGCTGATGATTAAGAATTAAAATTATCAGAACTTAGTAACAGAGTTCCGTAGACACTAAGAAAATCTAGCGTTATTGAACATTTGTTTTACGGCCGCTGAAAATGCAGCGCTGCTGCACATTTGTTTTACGGCCGCTGAAAATGCAGCGCTGCTGCACATTTGTTTTACGGCCGCTGAATTATTGCGGGTCAAACTGAGTGTCGCACGGACACTGGCACAGCTTTCCATGTCACAGGTCGGCACCAAAACAGCGACGGCAAACATACACAAAGACATGCAGAAATATTGCACAACGAAAACAGGCAGCAAGAGCATAAAGCGAGGGCACGCATCGAAAGAACACAGCATAGGTAAATATCAGGGACATGAAACGAGGACAAACGGAGAGGGCACACAGCGAAGGCACAAAACTATGGCACACAAAGAGGATGCAAGGCGAGGGCACATCTGTGGCGCACAGCGAAGACAGACAAAGAAGATACACAGCGAGGGCACACAGCGAAGGCACACAAACACAAAGACATACAGCAATATTGCACAACGAAAACAGGCAGCAAGCACACACACAGCGACCTATGCGGGCACACAGCGAAAGAACACAGCATAGGTAAATATCAAGGACACGAAACGGAGAGGGCACACAGCGAAAGTAAACAGCGAAGGCACACAACGAAGGCGCAGAACGAAGGTACACAAAGAGGATACACAGCGGGGGACAGCGAAGGCACACAGCGAAGGCACACACGAGGGCACACAAAGATGATAAGAAGGGAGGACACACACATAGATAGTACCCAGCAAGGACACACGACAAAAACCTCATGGGGAAGACGTCAACTCAGCAGTAAATTCTGGATAAGATAAAAAGCCAGGCTGCCCATGCACCCAGCCCTGCCCCACTTCCCACATCATCAATCTCCCCAACTGACACGAGGGGAAGGAGAGGAAGAGGGGAAAGAGGTAGAGGGGAATGTGCCCAGTGATACTTTTCTCGCCCTGACGGCGAACAGTTTGCATTTTAATAGGAGTAGGTTTATATTAATGGACTTGAATACCCTTGAACTTGAGGCTCTCAACTCCAAATATTTTTCCGTGTGAGGGGAAGTTAGTGTTTGGACACCGATGGTTTGGAGACAATCATCCAGACAATTTTTTATTATTTATGATACCGATGGTTTGAAGACAACCAAACAATCTTCTATTATCAATGATAGAGATGGTTCGAAATCAATCAAACAGACAATCTTTTATAATTGAAGATACCTGCGGTTTGAAGAAATTCATAGTGACCATCATTAATCACTAAATACAAATATTGTTTAAAACAATCGCAGAGATAATTTTTCAACAAAACTGCCAAGTTTATTTAAAAATATCGACATCGATAGCGCGATGGCTCGGGCCAAGAAAACGGAACTTATTTTTGCGGGCGCAATGCAAGCTTTTCCCCGGCTTTGGAAAATCAAAGTCTGGGTTTGGGCGTTCAAAATCAGGGGAGGCAATCTCGTAAGTGAGTTTGCTAGGGGTGGTACGTTCAGACTGCCAAGGTTTGATCAATTAAGTAACCCCTTTAAGCTCCGTGTTAAAAGCACTGCCGTATTCATCAGTTATTGATTGATCGTTACTAACATCTTCTAAAATCGATGGCTGGGCCTGCACCATCCGAACGAAGCGTGCGTCGGTCATTGAACTTTCCATGCGACGTTAAGGTGAGTTCAATACATTAAATATTTCGCAAAGAATATTAGCATTGTAACCGCTTATAAAATCAATATATAAGTGGGTCGTATAGATGTATCGAATAATAATTTATAAATTGTGTATGACTAAAATCGTACGCGAAAAAATCTCTATAAAAATACGTGGAGATAAAACCATTTTCTGTTTTTTAAGGGAAATAAGAGATCGGCGCGGAAAATTTTGCATTAGAGTGCTAGTCGACCAGTTCAGTCTGAACTGCCATGCACTGAGCAGGCTTATAGCTAAGACCCTAAGCAAAAACTAAGCTGGTGCCGTACGCTCATAACAGTGATTTCTACATCGTATGGACGTCACGGCCGCTACTAAAAGCTTATACAACAGGTCACTGCCTTCGTTCAGTTCAAACATTACGGCAATTGCTGGGCGACTGGGAGTCGGCTACGGCCTGGCCGCCCAAAACCTGGCCATGATTTTAAATAGGGTAAAGTGACCGCTAAATTTATCGACAAAGATTCGGAAGCAATGGCGCCTCACGACATTTACCGGACACTTTTTTAAAGCTAAAACTTGGCAACTTTTGGGCCGAGTTCGTGAGAAGGATTCCCGCGATCCTTCTCAGGAACCATTCCCATTCCCAGCAGCGTCGCCTGTCATGCCGACTCGCTGCCAGATATCCAGCGGCCGAGGGAATTGTGGGATGTGTCATGGCGGGGAATTTGGGTAAATTTAGCGGCGGCCACACTGTTAGAAAAAAACGGTGAAAAAACGGTCCCACTGGCGTTTTAGTGGCCGGTCGCCCAGTGAAAATAAACTGTTTCGCCGTTTTTATTAGATGTTTTACGGATTTCTAGTGATTAAATTAAAGTAAAAACGGCGACTCGGTGTTTCTTTTCACGTGCCGACCGGCCACTGAAACGCCGGTAATACCGTTAATGGTAATTTTTCTAACCGTGCAGCCAACGCCAATGAGGCGACAGCTGATTGGCATGCAGACGAAGATGGGAAGAAGAAGAACGAGTTAAAAAACGGCGAAGACTGGACGAAAAAAGGATGGAGGGCGAGAATTGTCTTGGACTACGTTGACAACTTAAATTTTTCAACAACAGCTTCACTCACAGCTTCCTTTGCAGCGAAAGTAGAACTTTTCTCACAGCTTCAAGATTAAACTTAAGTAACAATTTCAATTTCATTATGTCGCATAAGCATGACAATCAGCACAGTGACAACTAGAGCTGCAGCATCACTATCAACATATGCAGCATCACTATCAACATATGCAGCATCAGCACGGCAGCACAACACACATGCTGCACTAAAGCTGCAGCATCACTATCAGCATATGCAGCATCAGCACGGCAGCACAACACACATGCTGCACTAAAGCTGCAGCATCACTATCAACACATGCATGCAGCATATCAGCACAGCAGCACAACACACATTATTAATGAATTCAAGTCTGTTGCTGCCACAAACTACGTTACGTGACGTCACGGACGCAAACTCTAGCTTCCTTGCACCAAATTTAGCCACATGCAAATTGAATTCGGTTGCTGGTAAAATCTTTTTAAATAATTCCATTTTCCTGCATATCAGAATAAATTCGACATGTGTTCTTCCAGAAACAAGAAACAAATAAAACATAAAAACATGAGAAATAAATGATGAGCTTGAACTTATTCAATCAGCCTTCAGAATCCTCGTAGCCTGTAAAAAGAACATCTGTTGTCGTATTTGGATGTAATTGACCTAATATTAACTAATCAACTGTTAAAAATATTTCATAATATATATCTATAGTATAACAATATCTATTTTATTATTTATTTATTGATTTTATTTGTTTTGCTTTGCATGTTATTAACGTCGAATTAGAATTTTTTGTAATATTAACTAATCAACTGTTAAAATATTTCATAATATATATCTACAGTATAACAATATCTATTTTATTATTTATTTATTTGTTTTATTTCTTTTGCTTTGCATGTTATTAACGTCGAATTAGAATTTTTGCGCCATATCTTCTAGCAAAACGGGTTTCCGTCGCACCTGGTGTTCCCAAAATCAAGTAATTCATGTCCAAGAGATGCAATGATGTTAAATATATGGGTAATTTTGGGGGAATTTTCCTTGCCTTTATATTTCTGTCGAATCTATGATTCAAGCAACCGAGTGACATTGATAAAATATTATAAATATTGGCTATACCTAATGAAATTATAATAAGTAATAATTACTTAGTACCAAATCTTTGAGCATGTTAAAGATCTCTAAACAAGCACGAACATCTTGAAGCATCTTGACCATCTTATAACATCTCCCAGCGACGTCCAAAAGCCCATGAATATAATCGTAATTTTTTTCTCTACTTATCCTCTGCAATGACCCCAATGACCCCCACCCCTATTCCTAGGAATAACCCTCCCCCACCCCATTCTAGAAAGTGACCTACACGCTAAAGGCGGACGCGCGTCGCGTCGGGAATGACCGGGAATCTTGACAGGAATTGGGAATCCTGGCGCAATGATGCCTGAGCCGACTTTTAAGCGCTGGCGCTCTGCGTCTTGCTAAAAAACAGCGCCGTGCCACCAGCGGCCGTACATAAACCGCCTGTAATTTCATACAAGGCTGAGGCACACGTCATGTCAGCTGACTGGGACTAGGATAGTCAGACCTACTGACGACATCGTCGCTTCGTCAGCGCATTGCTGACGCTGATTCAGAACCTCTCCAGCGATCACCGGCCTGCAACTTGCGGTTCTCGTAGCTCTTTACGGTCGCCGTAGTCAAAAAGTTTGTGAGAAACTGAATAAGGGAATAAGATAAGATAAGAATGTAAAGATGGAGTTTGTTTATCTGGACTCACAAGGACGTAAAAGGTCAAGTCTGTGAACCGAGGTAAGGGGTAGAAAGGAATGGAAAGAGGATTGGAATTATAAGTAACATTGAAGGCCATAGCGGTTTCAGCGTTCATTAGGGAGTTAGACCTGTCACTGATTCTCAACATCGCAGAACATTCACAGCTTGTTGCGGTCTCGAACACGCAACACACTGCAAACAATTCTGCTGTGCTTAACCGCCCGGCCTCCTCGCCGATTCTGACCAGAAACTGGCGCACAGGGCTGGGATCGAACCCGCGCCTCTCTGCGCCAATCTTGGTACTCTGAACTGTAACCACTGGGCCACCCTGCCCAGGTTTAAAAGATCCCAGTGGAAAAAAAAACGAAACAAAAAACTCCCGAGGCGCCATAATTATACATAAAATGTGCATAAAATGCATAATATATACACCTTTTACAAGAACGCCAGCGGAAATGCACATTTTTGCTCCATTTTTAAGCAAAACTTCAAACTCCCAAACAGTAGCAAATTATTATTAACTTCAACGAAATAATTGAAATTATTTCGTTAATTAATAATTAAATAATTTAAATTATTTGATTATTTGATTGATTTATTGTGATTTGAATTATTTAATAAATAATTAAATAATTCAAATTATTATATTAACTTCAAACGAAATTCCTTACAGGCAATTTTGCCAAAATTCAGGCGCGGAAAAGCAAATTTTTCTGTGTTTTCGGAGCGCTGCTTGAGTTTTTGCGGAGCATCATCGTACTTACGACGCGAACTTTACGACGCGGACCTTACGACGAAGGCTTTACGACGCGAACCTTCCGACGCAGGTTTACGACGCGAATTTCCCGACGCGGACCTTGCGACGCAGGCTTTACGACGCGAATCTTACGACACAGGCTTTACGACTTAGACCTTACGACGTAGACCTTCCGACGCAGGCTTTACGACGCGAACCTTACGACACAATCAATCGGAATGAAAAGACGAACCGTTTTACGTCCACGCAATTTACAACCGCCAATACACCCGCCATTTGACCCAGAATTTATTTTCAAACTGAGATGACCCTTGCTGGGCCACTCACTGAGATGGCCCAGGCTGCGCCACTCACTGAGATGACCCTTGCTGGGCCACTCACTGAGATGACCCTTGCTGGGCCACTCACTGAGATGGCCCAGGCTGGGCCACTCACTGAGAGGGCCCAGGCTGGGCCACTCACTGAGAGGGCCCAGGCTGGGCCACTCACTGAGAGGGCCCAGGCTGGGCCACTCACTGAGAGGGCCCAGGCTGCACCACTCACTGAGATAGCCCAGGCTGCGCCACTCACTGAGATGGCCCCTCACAGAGCTCGAGTGTCAGTAGCGTCAATAATGTAGCAACTGATATGTCAGAGGGGAAGTCAGGGAAGAGCTGGTGGAGGGAGGGTCTTATATAAAGGGGGGAGGGGGCTGTATATTGAGGGCGCAAGTGAGTCACTGTGACCCAACCCTGGGTCGCCGTGACCTTACCTTACCTTATGACCTTATGATGAGTTCGGGACTTCCTAGTCCCCGGTCACGCTGATGCGCCGCCTTCGTCGTCCTCCGTCTCCGAGTCGTCGTCGGATGTAACGTTGTACGTGTCATAAGGTTAAGGTCATAAGGTTAAGGACTGTGTGGTGGTAAGGTGCTAGGAACAGGCTGCAGGATGCTAGGGATATGCTGGGACTGTGTGGTGGTAAGGTGCTAGGAACAGGCTGCAGGATGCTAAACAAATAAATGAGCAGATGCCATTTAAAACTAACAGATATGGGCTCATAGACTACATACACCCCGCCTAAGGCCCTTAGGAGATCACAGTAAAACGCTCGAACATGAAACACTTCAGTAGACTTTTTTCAATTTGCCTATGATTGATTGTTAGGGACTTGACGTCAAGGAAGCAGATTTTACGTACTCCAAACGAAATCAAAATTAACTTTAAAAAGTCGGTTAAATAATTAGAATGTATTAGCAATACATATGGGAATTACGAAAGCGTGAATCCACAAAGCTTATATATATTTTTTGAAACTGACATTAGTAACTTCATTGGTGATTGGAATGGACGATCACTGGTTAAAGCAGCCCGAAGTTTTAATATTAAAATCTGAATTGCTTCTGAATTCAAATTCCGAAGTAATTTAAAGCAATTCGTTGCTTCTGAATTCATTGCGCAATATTCTGAACGGACGGTCCCGTAAAAACTTTTTTATCTATGGGAAAATTTCGAGATTTGAAGTTTTAAATTAATTAGAGTTGACAGGCCGTTAATAAGGCATCCCACCAGTACGTAAGAACCACATGTCACTGATGGAAGATAACAAAGGTTTTAGGCAAGTACGATATTCGTTAACAATGATTTTTCTCTGGGAAAATTGTGTAGAGATGAAAATTTCAAGCTAATCTTCAGATTTAACGCTAGGCAAGTTATTGGAAGATGCCGGTGCTTCATTTATTACTCGAAGTTTTGTAAAAAAAATTATCTTCTGGAGACAAAAACATTCTCCATCGAAGTTCTGCGTGAAATTTCCAGTTCCTGATCAAGGTTCGGTTTTTTTTCTTTGCATTCTAAGAACAAAATGCGCTTGACAACAAAGAACACATTTTCCCAGACACAGCAAAGATTGGTGAGAAAATTGCCTCACCAATCACCCAACTTCCCCAAAAAATATCAACTAAACTCAGACTAAAAAAATTCCCCAACAAACCGCGATAGAGAAAATTCTAACGTCAAAAAAATTCCCCGGAGCTAAGAAAACGCCTAAAAATTCAATTCCTAATGCCCATTCCCAGCCAGCGTTCCTCGTAGCTTGGGGTTTGAAATTCAAGCCTGGTATTCCAAGATCATTCCAAGTCTGCGATTCCTGCCACTCACCCCCGACAGGGGATTGCAATTCCCGATTTGGCCGGTATCGTGGATACGTACCTGCAGCTGAAAAGTCGGAATCAGCGGGGCTCAGCGCGGTGCGGGCTGCCAAATGGGAATGGGAATTGGATTGCCCGATGACAAAATGCATTGGGAATTCAGCCAAAGCATCATCCTGCGATGAATGTTGGCGGGGCATGAATGATTAATGCAGGATCACGGTGAATGCTTCATGAATAACGAGACGATGAATGATACACTTTACGGCTCAGCTGAGCTGACGGCTCACTACACGCTCAGCGCTCACTACACGCTCAGCGCTCACTACACGCTGCGCTCACTACACGCTCAGCGCTCACTACACGCTCAGCGCTCACTACACGCTCAGCGCTCACTACACGCTCAGCGCTCACTACACGCTCAGCGCTCACTACACGCTCAGCGCTCACTACACGCTCAGCGCTCACTACACGCTCAGCGCTCACTACACGCTCAGCGCTCACTACACGCTCAGCGCTCACTACACGCTAACTATATAATTAATCACACAAGCTGACATAATTACGCAGTGTCGACAAATTCTCATCTTTCCGAGTCCGGGCAAAATGACTTGATTGATTGGCATCGCGGCCATATTTTGTGCAGCCATCAAAAGTCTTTACATTGCAGCTTGGACGAAGGAGAGAAAATCCAATGACAAGACAGCCAGCCTGCCTTTGGACGTTGGCGGCGTAAAACCATCAATAAAATGTCGTACAGCGCACGCTTCTATTGATGCCGCACAATTGGACGTCATGCCACAGTGATGGTCACGGCTGTTGTCCTCCATAAATGAAATGTCTCTGATTATCCTGCTGCGAAATGGACTAACAATAACAATTGTGACACGACAATGACCGTTGTTGTAGAAACCGCTCCTGCTTTTCAGGTCCCGTCAGTCATTTAATGTTCAGTGCGCCCATAAACAGGGAGGAAATTGTTGATTTTTATTTAATGAACAAATTAGTTAATGTTTCATTCAATGTTGGACCCAGAGTAGAACGTATGAACCTAGCTTTTACTCAACCGCAATATAGTTTTTTTTTGCACTAAACGCGCCATCGTCTGAACGCTCACGTTTATGTTTCATGCTCTTATCGAAGCTAACAGGAGGATCTCATTATTGCATTATTGTTGCTTATTTTATATACTCAACATTGAACATTCAGTGAGCAAAACAAGACGCAACACATACAAACAACAAGCATGAGTAGCATCACTAGCATGAGTACGGTTTGTGCGGACAGGCACGGCCACTCACGGCAACCCAATACAAGCGGCGGCCACTCACTGCAACCCAATATACAAGCGGCGGCCACTCACGGCAACCCAATACAAGCGGCGGCCACTCACTGGAACCCAATACAAGTGGCAGCCAATCACTGGAACCCAATACAAGCGGCGGCCACTCACTGCAACCCAATACAAGCGGCGGCCACTCACTGGAACCCAATACAAGCGGCGGCCACTCACTGCAACCCAATACAAGCACTCGAAGCTTCGGACGCTCTCAACAAACGCATGCAAATTTGTACGCCGAGTACGCAGCCGGGAAGAGAAAATAAAGCGAGCTCTTAAGGCCGACCGCCATCTTAAAACAATAAATGAGTTTTCGCTGGGCGACCGCTGGCCATAGAGCGGGCGACGATATGCCTGCTAAGATTTTTATGAAGGGGAATGGCTTGTGTTTTCGAAGCATTTGGGGCACTCGAACTTTACCTTTTCATATTGCTGGGGTCGGCGAGGGCGCGCGGGTACAACAAAATTGAATACTAATGTGGACAGAAGTTCTACAGGGCACGGAAAAGGCGGTAGAGGGTGGCGATAAGGTAGAGCAAATAGCCACAAATGGCAGTTGTAATGGAAGAATGTAAGAGAACGAAAAGGCACAAAAGTGGAAGTCGAAAAAGTTATTAAACGGGACTAATGAGAATACCAGAAGACAAGGATGTGAGTCACAACGATGTGCGGAAAAAGATCATGGAAGAGACGGAGAGAAGTGAGGGTTTGAGGGTACACAACTGAGAGGAACAAGGCTGAGCGTAATGACTTGAGGGTACACAACTGAGTGGAACAAGGCTAAGTGTAATGACTTGAGGGCACACAACTGAGGGGCACAAGGCTAAGTGTAATGACTTGAGGGCACACAACTGAGGGGCACAAGGCTAAGTGTAATGACTTGAGGGCACACAACTGAGGGGAACAAGGCTAAGTGTAATAGTTCTAGCTTTTACGATAAAATACAAGCAAGATTTTACAACTAAGGGTAAGAATATATGTTAACAAGTAATTGTTATTATTAACAAGTAATCGTTATATTAACAAAACAAAGTGATAATAATTATACTCTCATGTTTCTAGCACAAGGGTAATAATGAAGGAAAAGGGCAGAGAATAACGACAAGACGATACAAAACTAAGGAACTAAGGTTATCAACTATGACTGAGAGTATTGATGTCACGGGCCAGTTACAATGAGCGTAGCGCAAGACTCTAACATATCCGCAATAACTCACAAGGTTCATCACACTTCATACTTCACGCAATAACTCACAAGGTTCATCACACTTCATACTTCACACAATAACTCACAAGGTTCATCACACTTCATACTTCACACAATAGCTCACAAGGTTCATCACACTTCATACTTCACACAATAGCTCACAAGGTTCATCACACTTCATACTTCACACAATAACTCCCAAGGATCATCACACTTCTTGCTGCTCGACACAGACAGGAGAATAAAGGCGACCGCATATCGCGGCTTCCTTCAAACAAAGACAAGATTAACAACGTGTGTTTGAAGTCTCAAGTTCAAACTTCAAAAGTCTTTTTGCATGAGAGCAAAAAACTAATTACTGACATATATCATACAAATTGTTCCTGTCTAAAATACGCAATAAAATTTAAGAATAATTCCCTGAACCTTAATTCGTCCTGACTAAATTCATACAAATAACTTGAAGGTAATATAATAAGACAATGATATCGGTCGTAATGATAAGACTCGATTCAGCAGCATCGAATAGATGCGTGATTCGGTGTGGTTAAAGATATCTTTTATTTCACACCTCTACAGTGAAACGAGAGGACCAAGCTGAAAGTTGTTACAATAGGGTCCATAATTCTGGGCAATAAAATAGTTTACAAGTATCGAAGGTTCATGACTGTGAGGTTTAAGTGAAGGTTTAAGTATAAATGTGGTGACAAGAGCATAATATCCCGAGAGTATACGACTGAGGGTAAGGTCAAAGCAACACGAGAGTAATGAACAAACACGAGGGTGAGAGGAAAACCTTGCAGTGCCCTCATAAACCGGCAGTAAACAGCGCTGTGGGCCTCACACTTCACAATCAAGGGAAAATAACGGCAGGAACAAATGGAAACTCCAGAAAAGTGGTCAAACGTCGGCTGAAATGACACGGAGGAAAAGCCTCCATCGGAAAAAGAGGGAAAAATGGAGTGAAGTGCGAAAAAAAATTGCGAGAAAGCGAGGGCAGCGCTCGGCAGCATTTCTGCGCGGTAGACATGGACATGCATAGTGTTTTGAGACGAAAAATCATTCAGATATGAAACATCTCAAGCAAAATCTTCCTTCTGTGAACACTCCATCGCAAAACACTTCGTTGTGTGAACACTCCATCGCAAAACACTTCGTTGTGTGAACACTCCATCGCAAAACACTTCGTTGTGTGAACACTTCATCGCAAAACAGTTAGTTGTGTGAACACTCAATCGCAAAACACTTCGTTGTGTGAACACTCCACCGCAAACACTTCGTTGTGTGAACACTCCATCGCCGGAACACTTCGTTATGTTAAAGAAATTCATCGAAAGCATCTTAGAGGAATGAAATCGTTCAATTCCCAGGCGGACATTCCTATTTTGGAATGGAAATGACCCCCACGCTCGCACTCTCCTACATCATGCAAACCATCATCCCATCAGCATCCCAATCTGTCATTCCCATCTATCCTTCTTACTGGCTATACTAATCATTATTTTTCATTCCCATTAGTCATACATTCCAATAATTATTACTATTTGCTACCCACACCATCACTCCTAACTGTTATTCACATAGTCGTTCCTATTGTAATTTTCTTCATCATCAATATTTGGCATTCAAATCATCATTCCAACTCTCCATTCCATCTCATAATTCCTCTACGTGGTTCCCATCACGTTTCCTACGCGTCAGCCAATCATTGTTCCTACTTTTGATTCCCAACATTACTCCTACTTGCCGTTCCTCCCAACATTACTCTTACTTGTCCATACCTCGAAACATTACTCTAACTTGTTCATTCCTCCGATCTTTACTTTTACTTGTCCATACCTTCCAACATTACTCTTACTTGTCCAAACCTTCCAACATTACTCTTACTTGTCCATTCCTCCCTACATTACTCCTACTTGTCATTCCCTCTCTACATTACTCCTACTTGTCATTCCCTCCCTACATTACTCCTACTTGTCATTCCCTCCCTACATTACTCCTACTTGTCATTCCCTCCCTACATTACTCCTACTTGTCATTCCACGCCAATATTGCGATGTCGTCGCTGTGATTGGATCGCGTGCCGAGCGATTGCTCCCAAAACACGCAATACGAACCCAATATATTTCTGTATAATAAATTCCTATCTCTATAATACGAGAACCCGAGACACGTTCTTACATCTGCTTCTTTTTATCAGTATAGGATTGCAGAATTCGTTCCTTTAAACAGGTTTCATTGAAGACCAGGGACGTTGTTTTATTGTAAATTTCTTTAAGAATTTTATTAATTTATTGATTAATTTTTTTTCGTTGGCACTGGTAAATCGAAAATCGGAATACCGAAAAGCGTTTTTTATTTGTTAACAACGTTTCAAATGTATCAACATTCATTATCAAATTACATGACGCATTGAGTGATGGAATTTGGATCGACATTAATACAATATCAAGTAAATAGAATACTACTCAGAAATGATATTTGGATAAGAATAATTACAAAATCATAGAAACTAGGAAAATATTCAAGAATTGGAGCCCAAAATTTATTTCGAAAACAGCCTCAAAGGTCTGACGAATCCAGTAATTTGGAGATTGATAGCTGGAGTCTTATCCTTAATGATGAGGGCCCAGCGAGTCGAATGGCGTCGAGGCATCTCATGACGATGCTGGTTTACTCCTCCTGGGCCTATACTTTCAAAAAAATTTAAGAGATCGTAAGTTCATCAGCCAATCATTGACAGCATTTCAAGCAAAATCCACCAATCATAGACAAGAAAATAGAGCGTAAATACTTACGTTCACTTAGCGACTTTTGAAAGTATAGGCCCAGCACCGTACGAGTGATGGTCTCGTTGTGGGCTTCCATCAGGTGGTTGCTTGGTCCACCAGACTGAAGGTGGCACGTGAGACGTCGGCTTAATGTCGTAGTTGTTAGTCCGATGTAGTCCATATAAGGGATAAGTTTACAACCTTCTTTATTACAGGAAATTGTATAGACTGCATATGTCTCATAGAGAACTCATTTTTTTGCAAAGGTTATTTATTGTTCATAACGAGATTCATCTTCTTGTTTTGTAGTAGATCAATAGTTTAATGTTGCTTTCATTACTTCTGGCGGCAATATTGTTATGAACAACGGTTTCAATGATGCATTCATCTGATTTAAAATCGCTGGTCGTTTTATTCTGGTAGTAGATAGTTGAGACGTTTTACTTTTGGCTCCGAGTCGTTGTAAAGTCGGTTTTGGTTCAGTCGAATTAAGGATATTTCGTTGTCGACGGTTCTATTGGCAAATCCATTATTCACTAAGATTTTTCTTGCAATTTCTCAGCTAATAAAAGTAGATATACGTTATCACAATAATGAGGAATTCCACGACACGTTCATACATCTGCTTGTTGTTATCACTATAATCAATCCCGCGACACGTTCATACATCTATTAATGGTAGATGCACTCCGCTGTGCAAACGAAGGTGCAGAGGAGCACTATTCGCTTCATAGTTATAAGTGCACGATGCGGTAAAATTGACGCAATGCGCGTTGTTATCACAGGAATTCGTGAAGGTTGCACCTTCATTAGGATTTATCGTAATCCTCTTTTCTCACTCACTATATTCCATGTAGTGGATAAATAATCTGCAGTCAATCTGATAGGGGAGGTTATTGCAGGATGTATCTTGAAAGGAAAGGTGAGATCGGGAGGGAAAGAGAAGGGTATACATTTTCTTAGACAAGATTTGTTTTTCCCATACGAACACAAAATTTTTTCTACATACGGACACAGAAATTGATAGAGGTGCGAAAAATTGCACTTTAACCAACCTAAGCTGTGCAGGAATACAGCGAAAAAAGAATCAACCAAAGAAAGCTGTCGGATCCATCACCTCAAATCACGATAGAAACCATCACCGGGAGGAACAGCCAAGCAAAACCCTCTCAAGTAATGGCGTAGTTTCCTTCTGAACCTCAAGTTAAAGTTGTAATCGTAATTGGAAAACCTGCCGATAACTTAATGTCGGAATGACCGCGATGGCCGGGATATCGCTGCAAGAGTCGCTGCTCCAATCAGTGTGCCTTGCTCACTGGATGGAGACGCTTACCTATGGTAGAAGGTTGGAGTTGCATTAAAGAAAGTAGATTCTAGATTGAGAAGTTGTAATGGATGATTTCCAACATTATGGCGCTGACTGAACGTTAAGCAGGAAGGAGATGTTATAGTTTACCTTAGCAACTCCTTCGCAGGAATTAGAGCTCGGACTCTGAAGGCTTTATGAAACCTATGGTACTGCACATTGAAACACTCGAAATCTCCGTAACAACCATCAACCATCTGTTTGCCCAATACATAAATAATGTAAAATATTTATTGTGATAGATACCATGGTAGCTCAACTAGAAGACCCCCCTACCAATTTGGTGAAGGAGGAGAGTCCCTCAATCTGCCACTCATCCGACGGCCAAACCTAGTATGTTATAGGAGACTTAGGATAGAAGTGAAGCGTGATGTGCGTAAAACGTAAACACTTCAGTGTTTGGGTAGAGGCGTGTAGAGTGTAGATACTTCAGTTCTCTTATAGATGTGTGTAGAGTGTGAGAATTTCAGTTTCCTGGTAGATGTGTGTAGAGTGTAAACACTTTATTTTCCCAATAGCTGAGTATTTAGTGTGAACACTTTGGTATTACGTTAGACGTGCGTAGAGTGTGAACACTTCTAAGTGTCAGCACGTATGACTGACCGGCGGAGTGATTGCGTCATCACTCTTCGTTGGTGTGTACGTTATTAATAAGTAATTCGGTACACGTTCATTGATCAAGTGCACAATTGTGCCGTTCACTCGTGATTTGTACTGATCACGCGCGAATATACAACATTTACATGAAAATTTTGAAGAGCTGATCAAAGATCAATGCAAGGATGAGTTTGGCTGGCGATGAATAATCCCTGCATTCGATAGGGTATGTAGCTGGTGACCAGCACATCAACGCAGTCCATCAACTGCCCGTCAACGAAGAGCAGAGGTATAGGTCTGCGCTATAGTTAGGCAACAGCACTGGCGTATTACCATCAAAATACGCTGTGATTGGCTGGCAACGCTGGCGTATCATCATGAAAATACGCTGTGATTGGCTGGCAACGCTGGCGTATTACCATCAAAATGGGGCTGATTGACTGGTGGTGCTGGAGTGTTACCATCAACGCGCGTTGTGATTAACAGGTAGCGCTGGAGTGTTACCATCAAAATACGCTGTGAATGACTGGTAGCGCTGGAGTGTTACATCAAAGGCTTCTTGAAACGTGGCCTGAGAAGTGAAAATTTGCCTCTCTATTACAACCAATCTGTAGGACCTCTTCATGTTGCCTCCTTTGCCTTTGGCCTGGGCAATTCAGAGTTACAAACGCACTCCCAGGGCATAGACACACTTGAGTAACTCTCAGCTGCGTGGCTGAGGGATGATGAGATACATACAGTAGCATAGCAGAGCAATGAGCAGAATTGTACAGCTGAGAGATGGACTGTACTGCACAGCTAATGGATCTGTTTGTGCTGTGACAGCATATCAGCTTAGCGTCTTAGAGCTGCAGCACTCAGCCGAGATTACTTGCTTCAATACAGCTGCACTCACGGCGACAACAGCTGCTAACTTAGCAGGCAATGATACAGCTGTTAACTAATTAAGCAGGCAATGATACAGCTGCTAACTTAGCTGGCAATGATACAGCTGCTAACTTAGCAGGCAATGATACAGCTGCTAACTTAGCAGTTGGAAGTGCAGGTGGCAGTGCAGCAGTAGTCAGAGGGTCAAAACACTGCGACTTTTCACTCCCCATCTGAGGGGAAACTATTCAATGACGCCGAAGCATTACGATCTTCCCCACCGCCCATTTTCGTAGCCTCACGTCCCTCTAACTCCCCTCCACCCCATCTTCGATTGAATTGATTGTATTTCTTACCAATGAATCCCTCACTCAATTACTCCCCCTTGCATATATAACCCCACATGTTTCCCCTAGGAAGGAGGTTGCGGGATGCATGCAAAGTAGACAACTTTGCGGGGTTAATTGGGGAATTTTTCTGTAGTTCAGCGGGGCGCTGAATTAGCGTCTATTGTCACCCTTGCAGCGCCGTCCCTCGCAATGGTGAAAATGACGACGAGGGGAAGAAAAAACACCCCTGGGAAGAGTGGACAGTGGTAGGGAGAGGGGAACCTAATAGTGAAGTAAGGAACAAGTAGGGGAATAAGGGAGCCTCATGAAAAAAGAGATAGCATGGGGAAAGAGGTCAAGGGTGTGGGGAGAGATCACGGGAAGAAATGAAGGTCACGGGGGAGTGGGATACGTCATGGGGAAGGATGGGAGGTCAGGGGGAAAGCAAGGGAGAACACGGGGAAGGTAGAGGAGTCACGGGGAAGGTGGGGGAGTCACGGGGAAGGGGGGGAGGTCACGGGAAAGGTGCGGAGGTCACGGGGGAGGCAGGAGATGTCACGGGAAAAGAGGGGATCCCACGGTGAAGTAGGGAATGTCATGGGGAACGAGGGGATGTCATGGGGAAGGAGGGGCTTTTGTTTCCGTGATTGAATGAACGGCGCCGCAAATGAAGCGCACAAAAGCAAATATTCAGCGAACATTAGAAGCCTCGCACGGTCCTTGCCAGCTCATGGCCGGCATATGGGCGGCCATCGCGTGCGCGACTGTAATTTATAATAGGGGTGTCAGCGCTTAATGGGCAACGCAGGGTTAGTAAAAGCGCTCATGTCCAGCCATTCTTCTTCATTAGAATAAATACGCAGCATTTTAGCATAGGCAAAATTAAAATGGGTATTTTTGTGCCTGATTAGAAGTTATATTCGGTGTAGTGTACATTTCTGTCATTCGACTTCGTCGATTTTATTGGATCACTGAGTTTAATGATCTATTAATCCTAGTAATTAAAGAGATTAATAGGGTATAGTGTTGCATGAATCAAGAACGGCTATTATAGGCGGACACTCTTAGAAAATTCAGGAGCTTAATTGTCAAATCATCGGAGCGACGGCCTAAGAACAAGAACCAAAATAACGATTATTCTTTATAAATGATAATGATTTTTACAATGAAAAGAAGTCAAATAATTATATGAGCGGTATTAATAAACTGCCTATATATAATATGATAAGAAAAGAGAATACAATATGATAAGAACAATGGTAAATTGGCTTCAGCCCCATGCTGGCCTAAACGTATTAACTTTTTTATATGGATTGAAGCTCAAAGAAAGACCCTAAAACATCTCCCATTTTGAACATTGAACATAATGCTGATGGAAGGGCTGTTTAAAAAGGTAATTTATTAGTCACTTCACTACGAAGGAAGGATGCCACACGTCCAGACAGCGATGTGGTCCGGCAAATTCTCTCTTCACATCTGATCCTTCATCGCACATTCTTTATGAATCCTTCACTTCCCCACTTCCTCTTCATCCCACCCCCTTCATCCTCACCCCCACTACCCCCCCAGCTGCCATGGAAACGTCGCTTAGTTACGCCTCCTGTTCCCCCTGCTTCCCCCTGAGTGTCAGTGGCACTCTCCCTACGCAGCAACACAGCCTCCTGTTCCCCCTGAGTGTCAGCGGCACTCCCCCTACGCAGCACCACAGCCTGCTGTTCCCCCTGAGTGTCAGCGGCACTCCTCCTACGCAGCACCACAGCCTGCTGTTCCCTCTGAGTTTCCCCCTACGCAGCAACACAGCCTCCTGTTCCCCCTGAGTGTCAGCGGTAATCCCCCTACGCAGCAACACAGCCTGCTGTTCCCCCTGAGTGTCAGCGGCACTCCCCCTACGCAGCTGTCAACGATAGTACGATATTTGTATTGAATTATGAGAAATTATAGTATTTATCTTCTAGACTGAAATTACACCAAATTTAAAAATTTTCACTGAGATGCATTGGTAGTAACGGTTTTAGAAAGTCGAATTGATCGTTTTTATTTACATTCATAGAGCCTTCTCACATCCCCATAAATGTATCGACCCCTTTAGTTTTGCTTACAACCCCCAGGGGTCGATATCCTCCCCTGATTTATTCCCCATAATAGATTCTCTGCACCTTATCAGTGACTGAATATACTGATGATTTGTTGCAAACTATTTCTTAGCCAATTTTATTTGTTGAGTCGTTATCACAGGACTATCTCTCAACTACTGTCATGTTATTTAACTAATTTTAAATGATCTCGTCGTTTCTTGGTTTCGACCAAGCAAGGATGTTGTCCTTTGCGGTTTAACACACAACAGGTTGAAGTAAGTTCAAGTTGAACGAGTGATAGGTTGAAATTGTGTAAATGCACGTGGGTTTTCCTTTGAACGCAGCTTCAAGTTGAAGTTGAACAAACAATGCCTTTAAGTTGCGTGAACGCACGTGGAATTAGAGTTAAACGCAAGTTTAAGTTGAAGTTGAACTGCCCTTTGTCACGCGCGAAGTTGAGCGCATTGCGGCGGCTGGAACGACCCTCGCGTTAATTGCAATGCGTAAAGTTCTTACGCATTCATCCCGGCGGGCGCGTTACGCATTGCCTGTCGCATTCGTTGCAATTTGCGCGTAATCCTGCGGCGTAGGGACTGGGACTATAATGGTGTTGCTGCTGGTGTAACTTAAACATCCGGGGTGACTTCTGGTATAATCTCAACACCTGGTGTTGCTGCTGGTGTAACTTAAACATCTGGGGCGACTGCTGGTGTAATCTCAACACCTGGTGTTGCTGCTGGTGTAACTTAAACATCTGGGGCGACTGCTGGTGTAATCTCAACACCTGGTGTTGCTGCTAGGGGAATCTCAACACCTGGTGTTGCTGCTAGGGGAATCTCAACACCTGGTGTTGCTGCTGGTGTAACTTAAACATCTGGGGAGACTACTGGTATAATCTCTACACCTGGTGTTGCTGCTGGTGTAACTTAAACATCTGGGGCGACTGCTGGTGTAATCTCAACACCTGGTGTTGCTGCTGGTGTTATCACAACAGCTGGTGTTGCTGCTAGTGTAATCACAACAGCTGGTGTTGCTGCTTCAACACCTGGTGTTGCTGCTGATGTAATCTTAACACCTGGTGTTGCTGCTAGTGTAACATAACACCTGGTGTTGCTGCTGGTATAACACAACACCCGGTGTTGCTGCTGGTGTAACCTTGTCGTGGGTATAGTGGCAGGTTTAAACAGGTGAAACTAACAGTCATATTAAAATACTTTGAAGCCCGTAAATCTCTTCACATTAAGACATGTTCGTTCATTCAAAGGGATATAGAACACGTTCAATTCAGACTTGATAAACGGACAATAGTTAAACATCCGCTCATTTAAATGCTAATGATACCCGTATTCCGCTTCAACTGCTGATGTGTTAAAATTATATGTAATATTGTTTTATTTGCATTGATCATGCAATTAATTATTCGGAATAACTGCGGATCCGAATTTCGCGTCCACCTTTGTCGATTATTAACTTTAGAAAACGCTGCCGTCACTTGCCATTCCCACCCCTGAGTAAATAATACTTTCATCTCTTATAAGTTTGAACAAAAAAGTTCAGCCGTGAAAGAAGCGGCAGTTGTACGACAAGTTGGACACGCAGCGCGCACGTTGCCGAAGCTCGGCGCAAAACACCGTAGACTTTAGCAGTTGGCCGGGACTGTGAAGTAGGCGGAATTAGAAGGACTGTCCGTGCTGCAAAGTTTGGCCTGTTAGAAGCTCATGCGCTGCATAATAAACACTGTGCTGTCGAGTGCTGGCAGGGGGCGGGAGGTGTATTTGAAGGGTCTTTCTGAGGTTCGCTGAGAAGTGCATTGAGGGGGGCATTGAGAGGTGATCTGTGAGGGGCACTAAGAGGTGCTCAGTGAGGGGCACTGAGAGGGGCGTTCAGAGGGGCACTGAGGGGGGCATTGAGAGGTGCTCTGTGCGGTTCACTGAGAGGTGCACTATGAGGGGTTCTGAGAAGGGCGTTCAGAGGGGCATTGAGAGGGGCACTGAGAGGGGCGTTAAGAGGGCACTGAGAGGGGCACTGAGAGGGGCGTTAAGAGGGGCTCTGAGAGGGGCACTGAGAGGGGCGTTAAGAGGGCACTGAGAGGTGCACTGAGAGGGGCATTAAGAGATGCACAGATGAGAGCTCGAGTAGGAGAGTGGGAAGGCAGAGTGGAGGACTTGGTCACGAAATATTAGAGAGGGGCAAGACAGCTCAGACCAAAATTTTCATGAATCATTAATCATTTAAACTGCAGACCTCGATAAATAACAAGATTTATCTTTCTAAGCTTGAACTTTGACTAGCGTTAGTTGAGGTATACTGTAATTGATATGCATCAGTAGAAGTGATCATTAATGTGCATCAGTGTAAGTGAATTTATCATTAGTCTTTGAAGAAAATAATTATTTCTTGATCAAAAAATAAAAATTTTCATGCTTCAGTGCCCCATGGCACTGAAGCATGTGCTGCACATGACAGAAGTAGACGTCCTACAGACAAGTATACCTAGACAGGATTTCTATGCCTTCACAAGCTTGCCGTCAGTCTGTCAGAGACATGCCGTCTGTCTGTCAGAGATACGCCGTCTGTCTGTCAGAGACGTGCCGTCTGTCTGCCAGAGACACGCCGTCTGTCTGTCAGAGACGTGCCGTCTGTCTGTCATTGAGGTGCCGTCTGTCTGTCAAAGACATGCCGTCTGTCTGTCAGAGACGTGCCGTCTGTCTGTCAGAGACGTGCCGTCTGTCTGTCAAAGACACGCCGTCTGTCTGTCAGAGACGTGCCGTCTGTCTGTCGTAGAGGTGCCGTCTGTCTGTCAGAGACGTGCCGTCTGTCTGTCAAAGACACGCCGTCTGTCTGTCAGAGACGTGCCGTCTGTCTGTCGTAGAGGTGCCGTCTGTCTGTTAAAGACATGCCGTCTGTCTGTCAGAGACGTGCCGTCTGTCTGTCAGAGACGTGCCGTCTGTCTGGCAGAGAGGTGCCGTCTGTCTGGCAGAGAGGTGCCGTCTGCCTGGCAGAGACGTGCCGTCTGTCTAGCAGAGACGTGCCGTCTGTCTGGCAGAGACGTGACGTCTGTCTGGCAGAGAGGTGCCGTCTGTCAGGCAGAGACGTGCCGTCTGTCTGACAGAGACGTGCCGTCTGTCTGTCAGAGACGTACGTGCTGTCTGTCAGAGACGTGCCGTCTGTCTGTCATAGATGTGCCGTCTGTCTGTCAGAGACCAGAGGCGTGCTGTCTGTCTGTCAGAGACATGCTGTCTGTCTGTCAGTGACGTACCGTCTGACTGTCAGAGACGTGCCGTCTATCTGTCAGAGACGTGCCGTCTGTCTGTCAGGAACATGCTGTCTGTCTGTCAGTGACGTGCCGTCTGTCTGTCAGAGACGTGACGTCTGTCTGTCAGAGACATGCCGTCTGTCTGTCAGAGACATGCCGTCTGCCTGTCAGAGACGTGCCGTCTGTCTGTCAGAGACGTGCCGTCTGTCTGTCAGAGACGTGCCGTCTGTCTGTCAGAGACGTGCCGTCTGTCTGTCAGAGACGTGCTGTCTGTCTGTCAGAGACATGCCGTCTGCCTGTCAGAGACGTGCCGTCTGTCTATCAGAGACGTGCCGTCTGTCAGAGACACGCCTTCTGTCTGTCAGAGACGTGCCGTCTGTCTGTCAGAGACGCGCCATCTGTCTGTCAGAGACGTGTCGTCTCTGTCAGAGACATGCCGTCTGCCTGTCAGAGACATGCCGTCTGTCTGTCAGAGACGTGCCGTCTGTCTGTCAGAGACGCGCCATCTGTCTGTCAGAGACGTGCCGTCTCTATCAGAGACACGCCGTCTGCCTGTCATAGACGTGCTGTCTGTCTGTCAGAGACATGCCGTCTGTCTGTCAGAGACATGCCGTCTGTCTGTCAGAGACGTGCCGTCTGTCTGTCAGAGACACGCCGTCTGTCTGTCAGAGACACGCCGTCTTCTGTCATTGAGGTGCCGTCTGTCTGTTAAAGACATGCCGTCTGTCTGTCAGAGACGTGCCGTCTGTCTGTCAGAGACACGCCGTCTGTCTGTCAGAGACGTGCCGTCTGTCTGTCAGAGACGTGCCGTCTGTCTGTCAGAGACATGCCGTCTGTCAGAGACGTGCCGTCTGTCAGAGACAGACGTCCCAAGTCTGCCCCAGGGGTCCCGGGTCTCTTCATTGAATTATCGCTGGCGTCACCTCGAGTCCATAGTGGCAGTCGTCGCATTTCTACTCAACTTCTCTTCACAATTACGCCGCAAACTTAGCGTAAAGTTGAAAACTTTTGTGTTGAACGCCGGCAAGTTTGACAAAAAGTGCGGACAAAGCAGCGCTGACGGCAACATAACGCCTCTGCGCAGCTAATGACCAAAAATGACGACCTTTTCTGAAATATCCAACCGAAATCCGCAGAAAAAGTCGGTAATTGGCACGGACGAGTCGGAGCGCGTGAGGGAGCGTGTGTCCTCGCCCTCATAATGAGGGCTTTAATTAGCGTCCTGATAAATAGGGTTGCTTTGTGCTCATCATGCTATCAGCATCATGTACACGGTGTCAGGTGGCCAGCATCATGTACACGGTGTCATGTCTGTCTCTTATACACATCTAGATGTGTATAAGAGACAGATCATGTACTCACCAGCACACACTCATCATGCACTCATCATGTACTCACTATCATGTACTCACCAGCACATGCTCATCATGTACTCATCATGCACTCACTATCATGCACTCACCAGCACATACTCATCATGCACTCATCATGTAGGCAGTTTTCATCAGCAAGCGGCTCGGGAGGCTCGCTCAGAGACGCCAATCGATGCTTGAGAATCAATAAGCGGAGTGATCGCAACAACAGGAAAACAGCTACGACAACAACAGCAGCAACAACAGCATCATCAATAAGCGGAGTGAGAGCAACAACAGGAAAACAACTACGACAACAACAGCAGCAACAACAGCATCATCAATAAGCGGAGTGAGAGCAACAACAGGAAAACAGCTACGACAACAACAGCAGCAACAACAGCATCATCAATAAGCGGAGTGAGAGCAACAACAGGAAAACAGCTACGACAACAACAGCAGCANGGGAAGTTACGGGACAGAAAGGGTGCGTGGAATGGGGGCATTACGGGACAGAAAGGGGGTTGAGAATGGGGACATTACGGGACAGAAAGGAGGAGGTGGAAGAGAAAACAGAGGAGCAGGCGGAGGAGGGATAGAGGAATAGGATAGGATATGACAATAATATTAGAGTTCGTTGAATATTTAAAACGAAGGTCAGGGCCCTTTGCGACACCGGGCTCGGTGACATTAATATAGTGCGTGCCTGCGATACTCGTGATAACGAAACACAAAAGTTACATGACTTCTATAAAACCTCACGTCTCAGTTATTTTAGTTACCGCCACACAGCTCGTATATATTGTGTTGATACGATATTACCATCACAACGAATATAATAAATAACATTTTTTCGAGGGAACAGGACGACGCATTTTAGGTTAGGCGTCTGTCAGTACTTATCCTACATAATCGCTTTCACCGTCAATTTATTTACCGATAATTGGTTTTTAGGTTCTTTAAGAATTATTCTACGAGCAGAGTATACGGATTTGCAAACGAATACTATAGAATAGAAGCGATACATTTAAATACCCGTTAGTGTTTTTTATCGGTCATGAGAGGTAATTTTGTCATTATTTTAATGCATAATGGTTGAATAATGAATCAAATATAAATGACTCATATAGCACTGAACGAGGACGAATCATTAGCATATCAGTGGACAAAGAGATAACCCATAACCTACAGACAACAACTCTCGTCGCTGGGAAATTACGTACGAAAATACCAATGTTTGTTAATTCGTACCTAACGGGTTAATGAGAGGGCGTTGAGATCAATAAACGCGTAGGGCTAATGAGAATAATGAGAGTAACAGGATAGAGAGAACAAACAAGCTTACGTCCAGCTGGTAGCACACACGTCATATATTGGCGTTAAGTAATGAGGCCTAGGGTTTTTGTTGCTAATGATATAGAACACGCCTAATTATGTAGAACACATCACGGCCCTGCACCTAATTGTGTGTTCCGACATCTCAATTCATTCCCGATGTGTTCAGGCACATATAAGATTTATTTCAAAGCAGTAATGTCGGAGACGTATGTTGGAAGTAAGGCTAGTCGTCGAAAAGCTTCAATCGTCCTTAACATCACAAGACAATTGGCCAAGTTCCCTATTAACAAGCAGTACATGCCCAGTCGGGCTGCCAATACTCGTAACGGAGCCGTTTTGGTTGCGTGTTCTTGCGTGGGTAGGCCTCCATGGCCTCCTTCAAGTCTGATATCCTTTCAACGGTCCGTTAACTTTGACTGATGATCTTAATTCCATCCCCCGCCATCCTTCTCCCCTCTTCCGGAAATGTGGCGCCAACCCCTCCTCCACTTCTGCTTGGTTTGTACAACCATTACCGCACGCTCTTTCACTCCAAGCACGTGCCTTCATTTCCGGAGGACGAGTTTTTGCATTCAATTTTTTCACGAGCCACGCCTGTGGATGGATGGGCAATGCTGCCTGAACGCTCTCGACTAGTAATTATTAAATTGCATAATTTCAGCAGCGGCGGCCGCTGCCAGAGGGTAGCGCTTGAGGGAAAGTCTCATACACTTTGTGTACTGACGGAACACTCACTTCCAGGGGCCATACTTTCAAAATTCGCTAAGTGAACGTAAGAACTTACGCTCTATTTTCTTGTCTGTGATTGGTGGATTTTGCTTGAAAGGCCGTCAATGATTGGCTGGTGAACTTAAGATCTCTTAACTTTTTTTGAAAGTATAGGCCCTAGCCTTTAGGTACGAATAGCATTGGCGACGGTTATTGTATACGTAGAAAAAAGGTTGAATATTCATGTATGTTTCCATACAAGTTCAGTCGAGGAACTGTCGCTAACTTGGGAATGATTCACGATAGCTCCTAAAAACGCCTTCTAATGAAGATCAATCAGTTTATCGCTAAATTGGTTTAAACCAAAATGTTCAAATTTTGTAATTAAGTAACTATTACTCTATAATCTATATAATATACTTATAGATTCTAAAATGGCCATATTTCTTTTGCAGTATGCGCATTTTTGTATTGTGCAGCATTGATACAATGATTCGTTACCAGCCACTTGACTCATTATGATATAATGTAAATAGCTGAATTTCAAGAAAACTTTAATTACAAATTTAAAAATGTTTTTTTGCAAAAAAGTGTTAAAGAGAAAATGTAGAAATAATTTTTGTCAATAAAATTCGTCAAATAAAATTTCCGAGTCTTGAGTCAAAATAAAATTCAAATGAGCTAGAGCGACAATTCTATCAAATTATATTAATATCAAATTATCAGTATTTATTATCCCAAATTAAATTATCAAAAAATAACAACTTTTATCAAGCGCCTTTGCGTACGTCATGTAAAAGAATCTCCAGAAAAATTAAACTGCATGCGCAAGACCACCAACATCCAAGGTAACCATTTCAGCATTTGTAATTTAATTATAAATATACAATTATTTAATAATTAATTTCAACGTCTACCATTGAAACAAAAGCTCTAATAGCATGAGCCTAATTCAAATGAAACACCTCGTTTGCTGGAACACTAAGATGCGGAAATGTTTTTTGTGGTGACACAGACACAGTTAAGCTAAAAACGCCGGCACCTGGGGCTTTGATTCATCATGGCCGCAACGTAAACTGAATAATTCTGATAAGAAATTCTTTTAGAAGACGATATAAGCTCGGAAATTTGTTGTTAGAAAATTACAAGTTTCAAAGAATATTACTCATAAACTTTCATGATATAGTAAATGCTGTGGGGAATAAAATTATTACGTTGAAAATTATTCGTAACATAACAGTATGGTAATCTCAATACCTTTCATCAATTTAAGTGAATACACGTGCGGATAAAATTGGGAAATATTCTATTCTGATTAGAAGATTAATATTAAATTTCATTCAATTAAGGACAAAAAAATATGGATTCCTACATAAGCGATAACGTTCAATAAGCCCATCCTGATAACATTCTGATAAATACAGCTGAAAAATGTGACAGAATACAACATTTCGCTTTTTATATATAATCTCTCATTACTAATAACATAATTCGATTCAGAAGGAAAGATTTTCCGGGAATCGTATTTACCTACTTAATATGAACGTCGAAAAATATCACGGTCGTTTTTCAAGTTCAAATTTCTTTTTTTTTTTATTGAATAATTCCAAGTGAGGCATCGATTTCTTGATAAAACATGAGAGGTCGCACAGGCTCTCATAACAGTAGCGCACAAAATGATAATGTAATGTTATTAATGTGATAATGCTAATGATAATGTTAGTGATAATGTAATGAAATTAATATGGTAATGTAAGTAATGGAAGCAACTCCTTAATAACATTACGGCTTAGCGCGAAGAAATAACAACAGTGAAAGAAATTCTTCGTGACGATTAAACAATAGAAAATATTACAACAATAAACAAATATTTTAGAGAAAACATGTGAATGAAAATAAACGTAGGAATTTTCACCATACTGAACAAGACGAGCTACAATAGAGCGATTTATAGAAAACATTATAACCAAATCGTAAACTTTCATTTAAATAAACCTACATCGTTGCAACGGCGGTCACTTGACCTAATAAACGTTTGGCGACATTTTCCGGTTATATTCCCTATATTCTTCAGTTAGTGAGCCATATGCTCTTCATTTTGAAGGTTCCTTTGGTAATCCTCGGTCCAATAATCTTCCGTGCCTGCAGAGCAAGGTTCAAGTCAAGGCTTCATAGGCTGGACCTATACTTTCAAAACTGGCTAAGTGAACGTTAGTACTTACGCTCTATTTTCGTGTCTATGATTGGTGGATTTTACTTGAAAGGCCGTCAATGATTGGCTGATGAACTTACGATCTCTTAACTTTTTTTGAAAGTATAGGCCCTGGTCAGTTCATCACAGCGATTCCTTCTTCTTCAAAAGAGGCCGTCGTGGAGCCTGCTGCTGAGCTCCATTGTCCCGTTGCAATACGAGGGATCCACATTGCACGACCAGGGTGCGTTATGTCAAAACTAGTTCAAGTACACGTAGAGGCCTTACGTACATAAATTGGTATTAGATGGCAGAATTTACTTGTTTTACACGTGCGATTGATGACCACAGAGAATTCGTTGATTTATATAGGAGCGGCATAAGTACACGTAGCGGCATAAGTACACGTAGCGGTCTTACGTACACGTAGTGGCATAAATTGGTATTAGATGGCAGAATTTACTTGTTTTACACGTGCGATTGATGACCAGAGAATTCGTTGATTTATATAGAAGCGGCATAAGTACACGTAGCGGTCTTACGTATACGTAGTGGCATAAGTACACGTAGCGGCAAAGTACACGTAGCGGGATGAGTACACGTAGCGATCTTACGTACACGTAGCAACATAAGTATTCGTAGCGACTTAAGTATACGTAGCGGCTTATAAGTACACGTGGCGGCATAGTACACGTAGCGGCAAAGTACACGTAGCGGTAGTACGACTCCAGGGCTTAAATGGGGACAACATGCTGATAAATTAGTTGCTTTTGAAACTCAACGTTCTATTGTGCACACAGGGAACAGAAGGCCGACTCCCTGCATTTTCAATAATTTTCAGGACAAAAACGTTCATTTGCAAGGGCGTGACCGTAAATTTTCCTCGAAAGAACTAAGTATATTGATCTTGTATTCATCATTGAAACTAATTGACTTGGATTGTACGTGAGTAAAAAACACGCGATCTTGCTAACTTCAGACCGATTGGTCTGCCTTTGAACTGAGAGGCTTTGAAGTTGGAATCCTGTCATGCATTCCTGCACTACATAAACCACAACAAATTGCTATTCTTAAAATTTTATACTATTTATTTTCATTAATTAAAGAAATTGCTGAGTAGTTTAGAAACGGCCCTATGCTAAGGCTTACATATGGCTGAAACTTGCATTTGTGTTTGGTCTCCATATGGCTGAGGTTCAAATATGGAGAGGTTTACACAGGGCAGAGGTTTACATATATGGCCGCTTCTATATTATCAGTTTAACTCACTAGCAACTGGTTATTTGGTTTTAATTCCTGTAAACATCTTTCATGAATGATGTTTCGACAGTGGTAGAGTTCTCGACAGTGGTGAGAGCAATGAGTGAAAGTTCATGATGCCTATGAATATAGATATTAATTGTGTAATAAATATTTGTATAAAAGAATAAATAGGTGACTTGCTCCTACGTGAAGGAGAAGAGCGTTGAAATATTATAGACAGAGAAAAATAATTTTTCTCATTTTGGTTGAGAGACGGCTGTGGATTTTACTGAGATTTTCCGGAGGAGATAGAACATGTTAGAATGATTTCGACAGGCGCTGGAAACTTGTGAAAGATATTGCAGATTGAAACACTTAGACATCTTTGAAACACCTGGGCAGCTGTTGGTGTCTCGGTTTCAGCACGATCGCTCGGAGAGGCCCTGAAAACAACAGAGGTAAATTTTCTCTCAGTGCACCCGAGCATTCATTCCTGTAAGTATCATTCACCCAGTGCATTCAGCCTTGAAAATATCATTCACCCAGTTACCGATTCCTATAATTCTCCCAGGTATTAAATTCCTATAAACATCATTCACCCGGCCCCAAGTATTAATTCCTGCAAATATAACTCACCCAGTTACAAATTACTGTAAACATCATTCACCAAAGCGTTATTCCAATACACCTCCACCACTCAGGTACCAAAAACTAAGCAACATAAACACTGTCTGTCCTGGCCAGAACAGGAGCCCTCCGCTCTACAGAAGCTGTAGGAGCGGCAAGCAGAGTTGGGCTTAATTTCGGCGGCCGTTTTAAAGTTAAGCAGAAAATTGGGTCTTTTGGGTGACATTTTCGGAGACGAACGAGCAACGTGCGGCGTCCGTCATGCAAATCAGTTACACGTCAGTCAAATATTTTGAGCACTGGCGCTTCGAGCGACAGTTTTTTTGGACGCTAACTTTTAAGATTGGCCTCTCGTGCGACACAGACAACATCCTTAATTACCCTAACCTCCCCTTATGGTATACAGGGGGAGGAAGTGGACCCATAAATCTTCTGATGCATTGTTGGGTTTATCCAAATTTATACGAATATCGTAGAGTACTAATATTTGTGAATTATTGAATTTTCCTATAGTACAAGACATATCAGAACAATACGAAGAGAAAGAACAGAGGAGAATTATAGCCGTCAGCAAAGGCTATTTGAAATTGAAGTATTTTGACATTTTACGTCGCGAAATTAATATCAACATTACCGATATGAAGACGTCACCCTACAATGAAAGTGAAGCAAGTTACAAGCAAGCGTCACAATATAAAGAGCAAACCGGAGAAATGAGCTCGATCCTCTCTGATCGGTAGTTGATTGTCACGAGCGATCGAGTAAGAGATAGTGATATTATAATAGAAATTATAACAAATAAACGAGTGTTACTGGTGTAAATTTTAATAAATGATCAAAATTCATTAGCGTAAACGGTAATCAACTCTTCTTAAAACGGCACTTGGAGTTTTACTGAAAGCTTTAGTTTGAGAACAGAAAAGAAGCGAATAATGAGACAGGCTGCACCAGCGCCCAGGCATGCAAATGAGTTTTCTTGCGAGCCACCAAGAGCTCCACAAAAGAAGGAGCTGCCACTAATTCATCTAATTTAGCCTGGCTTGGCAATAGCAGCACAAACCGGAAAGCCTGGCAGGTATTTACAGCAGGGATTTCGCCGCAGCCAGCCCCCAAGAGAGTAATTTGTTTTCGTTTACACGACAAATGTGGCACAGAATACAGCGTACGCCTGAGAACTTTTCCAGTGGCCTGCACAAGGCTCCTGGAATTTGAGTGTTTGCAAGTCTGCGGGCGATAGTCAGCAGGGCAGAAAAATTGCACATCTGTTCATTTGAAAAAAAAAAAATTCGCGGACGATTTTGGTGGCGCGGTGAAGCTCACGCGGCAGCTGCGGCAGAGGCTGCTTCTATACCGGCCTTCAACAGAGGCTGCTTCTACCGAGCCAGCATGGAGTAACGTTGGTGCGTTGCGATAGAAGCTAACATGGCTTACTCAAGTCGATCAAATCGTACGCCAAAAATTAGTTCTTTCCTTTAGTCGGAAACAGCACATGCTTTAATTACACAAAATTTGTCAGCAAACTACTTATTTAAGACAAGTCGACCTCATTATGTGAAATGTCCTTCTTCAGTACAGATTGAGTTCTGCCATGAGCAAGCAGTTCTCTTATCTTTCCTTGGCCTGTAACTTGGCTGTCAATACACCAAAAGCGGGAACAACATTCCATAAATTATTCATAATTGCCTCACTAGCACGCTCCCCCTGACACGTCCCACTAATGAATCATATATACCCAGTCTTGCCTTTCAAATTTTTCACCAATTTAGCAGCAAACTGATAAAACTCATATCTTTAGAAAGCAACTAAATATCATCGCACTACTTTACCCTCTTCGCTGACCCTCATCAGAGGTGGGCAGTAGCGCACTACATGTAGCGACCGCTACATTTTCAGTAGCGGTAGCGGCGCTACATTTCAAAGTAGCGCTGCCCAGCTCTGACCCTCATACACAGAAATAAAAAATGCGCCGTCACCTCAGGAGGGCCCCGGCAGGCACGGACGCCTGCACCCCGGCGACCACTCACCCTGCACAGCTGCTGGCTGTACGATATTGTTCATTTATGCTGAGTTGTTATCAGCAGGCAGCTCGGTCCACTTATTCTTTCTTTAAAAATAAGTTTGAAATAGTAATTTCCTTTTTTCAACGTCATCTTCAGACGTCGAGATACACTCAGTTCTGCAGGAACTTTTTATGCCTACCCTAAGAACTGTATTTATAAACGCTAGTTGTTTCGTCGTGCCCGTTTAGTGAACTCATCAATCACGAAAAAGAAACACGAAAACTCATAATAATGAAGCAACACTGACGTAGTACTTCCTATTACTTGCTAAATTTAAGCAGAAGGCTTAGAGGCCAAAGCTCTCGACTTCACCTCATGCCTCCCGTACTCCGCTTCATATTTTCCATGGAAAGCGCCCGCGACGTTCAACCCAGCACGATTTATGGCATTAGCGCTGCTAGTTTATGACACCAAATAAACAAGTCAGCGGAGTCTCCAGTACCAACAAACGCCCTCAAAATATTATCCTTACGCTCAAAAATTTTACGGGTATTTTTTCCCTAATTTTGTTGCGCTTTACCTTATTTTTGGCAACGCAAGAGACCCTAAATCATGATAGTTAGGTTATACGACACTGTAATACACTCGCGTCTTCTCTTCCATCACTATATCATTGTTTGTAATATTGACGATATCTCCACCATATCATTCGTTTTTTATTGCATTTTTAAGATATAGGCTGAGCATTTCATTGATTTAGCGCGAGCATCACGATATCCCCTCAGAGCTGGGGCGGCAGTAGCACATCACACGCTATGGTCATTATAAGCTCGCTGATCATGAGAAATACGTTACGTTAACAGCTCAGTATCATACCGTCGAAGGCAGAAACTTGAAGAAAATTTCCCTCGGTACTCAATATCATCAAGATTCAGAACGCTGATTTCGAATCAAGTGAATCATCCATTGTTTTCTAAAAGTTAGTAACGGATCAAGCGCGCCTTGAACTCGACGACGTGTAGGTATAGCCAAACGATAGAGATATAAGTATATAACACTTGCATAAAGAGCCCGTACAGCAGGCAGGAAAAGGAGTGTCATAAGCAAAAGGTAAAAGCAAAAGGTATGAGTAAAAGATATAAGCAGAATGTATAAGCAAAAGGTATAAGCAAAAGGTATGAGTAAAAGATATAAGCAGAATGTATAAGCAAAAGGTATAAGCAAAAGGTATAAGCAAAAGGTATAAGCAAAAGTTAAAAACAAAAGGTATAAGTAAAAGGTATAAGTAGAAGGTATAAGCAAAAGGTAAAAACAAAAGGTATAAGTAGAAGGTATAAGTAGAAGATTTAAGCAAAAGGTATAAGCAAACGGTATTAGCAGAAGGTAAAAGCAAAAGGTATACGCAAAAGATATAAGCAAAAGGTATAAGCAAAAGATATAAGCAAAAGGTATAAGCAAAAGGTATAAGCAAAAGGTATAAGCAAAGAGATGATCACACTAGCATAAGAGCCCGCGCGGCAGGCAGGGGCGCAGGATGGTTTGGACTTGAGAGCGCCACAGGTCGTTGAGCCATGAGGCTGTAAGTCGTACGCTGAGGCTTCCCTACACTCAGTGTAATGGCAGAGACTTTGTCTAAATAGCGATGTACTTTTGCCTTTGTTTGGGTAATCCTGATCCAGTTAAGCATTGTAAAATGACGCATTATCGCTACGTCCGCTCTCTGCTTGTGCTCTGGGTAATCAAGTGCCGTTATTTGGACAATGCGATCCTATAATTTATTTGAGTGTGTACACTGCCGAGGTCTCCGCTGATCTAAACTTTACGCGAAAATAACTTTCATAAAATCTACGCGAAAAAATCGTCTTCTAGGCATCGTTATGCAACTTGAATGTTGAATTACATCTATTTACATTGATTAAATTTCCTCTTATTCAATTTCTGCGTTCGATTAACTTTTATTTTTCATATTACTTTTACACTTCATTTCATAACTACAATAGTTCGATTTACACATTCATTAATTTCTAAGAAAGTTCACACCCAAAAATTTATTTCACACTCACATTAGGCTTTTAACGTTTCATTCTTCATCGTCGTACAGTTCGACGTTGTTTCAACGATGAAATCGCGTTGAATTCTGACGCTAAAATCGCATTTGTAAAAGGTTTCATCGGGTTTACATGATCCATTATGAATGTCACAGTATATGAGCACCGTGTTACAATGAGCTGCATTTATTATATATATAGAAAATACTATTCGCTACCCTATCTACAATTATTGTACCCTGCGTAAGCAACCTGCAAGTGGTGACGGTGTGCGTCGGTGATTTTTAACATTCGGCATCTTTAATATTGTTACTTAAGTGAATAGTCAAGGAAATGAATGATATCTATATAATATAGGTAGAGAAGTGACTATTCAATAAGTTATTATGTAGAAAGTTAGATCAAATAGCTCTTAATCTCCCTTGAGAAGCCAGGTTCACCGTGGTCTGCTGCAGGGCAAAGGTTAGGCGCGCGAGCCAGAGGTCCGGGGTCCCATGCAATCCAAGGGTGATCTGATATATTCAGTTGAAAAGTAAAGGTAAATAAATATATAGGGTAATGAATAGTATTTCTATAAACAGTTTCAACAGTTTTTCAAGTTTTCTAAAAACTTCCTTTTCAATTACACTTGGGCGTCGAATAATGATTCTGGATAAAAAAGACACGATCGCAGTTCTGAAATATCTTTTTTATCCAGAATCATTATTCGACGCCTAAGTGTAATTGAAAAGGAAGTTTTTAGAAAACTTGAAAAACTGTTGAAACTCTATATAAAAATAAAGTCCGATTTATTATTTCTGAATTTCTATAAACAACAAATGAAGCTCATTGTAACACGGTGTTCACATACTGTGATATTCTTGATAGAACAATCTAACCTGATAAAACCTTTAATATATGCGATTTTAGAGTCAGAATTTAACGCGATTTCATCGTTGAAGCAACGTCAAAATGTACGACGTTGAAAAAATTACGTTTATTCACTTTCCATTCTGGACTAATATTCAACATTATTTCAACGTCGCGAAGTACGTTGATTCAACCTGACATCGCCTGTTGGGTCAAAACGAAGGCAATCAATTAAATGGAACAAGTATAATAGGTGGTAGTATTATTTTTAGTAGATAGCTTGAATATACCTACACGCGACTGATCCAGAGTATGTTAATTTTGCTTTGACTGCGTCACCTTAATTATCAATAATAGACTTTACCTGCCAACACATTTAGCATTCAACTAACATTGAGCTACTTTATGGTAGAGAGCAGTGGTTCGCAAGTCGTCGAATAATGGTCCGCAAACAGGGGTTAGCGGACGACTAGTGGTATGTAAGAGACTTTCAGGTGGCACGCGTATATACACGTTCGGGGTAAACAAGAATTCTACGTAACTTATTTTTATTCCTCGGAAATATTTTCTGCCAACTACAAGATAATCTGACAATAATTTACAACAGTTACCTCAAGGTCACTAAGCTAAATTTAAACATCATGTTTAAATTTAGCGCATTGTTTAAATTTAGTTTTGTGCATGGAGGTGCCATAGACAAAATATTTAGTGCATTAAGAAGGATGAAATTAAAATAACATACCAATTTAGATGCTGACTAATGTCGTGGTGCTGAATTTATACGCTGATTTAATGTAGCGGTTTGAGGTGGTACGGAACGACTATATAGGTACGGGATTTACAAGTGGTGAGTTTCGAACCACTCGATCACACAAATTTGATATCCACATTCATTTTTCAGTGAAATGATTCATTGTAATCAATAATTATTATTATTATTATTCAAAATAAGAGCAGAATCATATCAAAAACACATTGGGTGTTGAATATCGCTCAGAGTGTTGTGCATTGGCATCTGTTAAAATGTTGAAGTC
The DNA here is from genome assembly GCF_000764305.2 of Hyalella azteca. Lineage (NCBI taxonomy): Eukaryota > Metazoa > Arthropoda > Malacostraca > Amphipoda > Hyalellidae > Hyalella > Hyalella azteca. Next base: position 66,246 of record NW_025935628.1, on the reverse strand, counting down.
TAAGAAAGCACCACATTCGATTTTTTTTTTCAATGCACCATAATTGCAATTCGTGTATGACAGGCACTGGATTTGTTCTCGTAAATATATTGCACATAAGCTGTGCAATACACAATAGCTTTGCAATGCACATTATAAAAGTCAAGGCGTATCGCTGTGCCGCACACGCAAGCGACAGGTGCAGCGATCGTTACCAGGTGCTCTTATACGTTTATGTACGAGCTAGGAGAATAAATGCATGTGAAGTGGTAAATTGACACGAAACGGCAAAACATGAGAAGGTGGAGCTTAACGGTGACTTATTAACGGAGGAACAAGACTGAAGTATAGTGAAGAGAGGAAGGGGAAGGAAAGAGAAGTGAGGGAAGGTTATTCCTCGAGGGAGGACGCAATCGATGTGCCTGTGACACGAGAGGTCCCTGAACGTGTTGGAGAGACCCTCTGGACCACGTACTCGGGGCAAGGGGAGGAGACCCTCTGGACCACGCACTTGTGGCGGGGAAGCTGCCATCTGTACTACGCACTTGTGGCGAGGAAGGTGCCATCTGTACTACGCACTTGTGGCGAGGAAGCTGCCATCTGTACTACGCACTTGTGACGAGGAAGCTGCCATCTGGACCACGCACTTGTGGCGAGGAAGGTGCCATCTGGACCACGCACTTGTGGCGGGGAAGGTGCCATCTGGACCACGCACTTGAGGTGGGGAAGCTGCCATCTGTACTACGCACTTGTGGCGAGGAAGCTGCCATCTGTACTACGCACTTGTGGCGAGGAAGCTGCCATCTGTACTACGCACTTGTGGCGGGGAAGCTGCCATCTGTACTACGCACTTGTGGCGGGGAAGCTGCCATCTGTACTACGCACTTGTGGCGGGGAAGCTGCCATCTAGGTGCCATCTGTACCACGCACATGTGGCGAAGGAGGAGCCATCTGGACCACGCACTTGTGGCGAGGAAGGTGCCAGCTGGACCACGCACTTGTGGCGAAGAAGGAGCCATCTGGACCACGCACTTGAAGCGGGAAGCTGCCATCTGAACTGCGCATTCGGGGCAGCGGACAGGAGGGCCTCTGTAACAGCGCTCCAGAGTGGTCTGTGGCGGCGCTCCAGCATGACCTGGGACAGCTACATCCGAAACACATACTAAGGATAGAAAGCCATGGCGGAGTGAGTTGCCCTCTATACAACGCACTCGTTGCAAGGGAAGAGGAAGGGAGCGCCTCTCCCTCCCCGAGCAGAAAGAGAGGAGGGCTTCGGAGTGATAATGATAAGTCTATTTTAGAAAAATTTGAGTGGAGAGGGTCTTGATCAGAGTCGGTCGAGGTCAAATTCAGTCTTCGTCTATTCGGTCGAGGTGAGAGTCTGTTAAGGGGAGGGGTCGATGGGAGACGGTCTGGGCCAGACGCATCTGAGGGGATGTGGTATAGACCAGAAGCGGTTGACAAGAGTGTTTTCTTGATACAAGAAAAAAAACATCCGAACTAAATTCATTTATTTCAACTATAACAACCAGCGACATGCATTTCCCAAAGCGCGATAACCTACCGGCGAAGTACCATCTTCAAACTGAAGAACAGATGAACAGTGGCCATATGCATGTGGCATATGACCACTAATTTTTTCATTCGTTAGTTTTCATTCAAACTTAGCTAAGTTAACCTGCACCTTAGTCAAAAATTTCACTGGCGACGGTAAATGAAAACAGAGTGTTAAAGTTATCAGGTAGAAATAAAATAAAGTACGTTTAACGTTGCTAACCGATGCCGATAAGTAGCAGTCATCATTCCACAAAAAGCGCAATTGTATAAATGTGGCGCACTAAAGTTAGTAAATCACAGACAGACTGTACCTTTCAAATACTTTGGGACTAAACTTATTTTGCTAATAGTTCTCTCTCAATAATAAATATACTCCAGCATATATATATACTAATGTCGATCGAACTTCCGCTGCTCTTACGGGCCTCAAATCAGATAATTTAACGAGATTTTCCATAAGGAAAACCAGTGTTTTATACTGCCTGCCTGCTGGTGCTGGGGTAACGAAGCAAATGAATTTAAACGGAAGACAACAAAAAGCGAGCGGGAAAACATAAGTTAGGCCAGTTGAGGAAAGATGAAGGAAGATAAAAGATAAAGCCAACAATAAAGTAGCGGAAAATAATGCGATGGAGGATTGTTCACATTATTTGAGGCAAAATGGAGCTAAAAAACAATTGAATTAAAAAAAATAAAGAGGTATATACTAGAAGAATAACGAAGAAATAATTATTGCAAGTTAGGCAACTAGGAAAAAGGAACGTTTGTGATCACAGTTAAGCCAACAGCAAGGCAGCACACAGCCCTGTAGCTCAACAATCTCAACGGCTGTGCAGAATAGCTGTACAGTGCAGTTATTTTGTAGCTCGTAATAAACTCAAGAATATCACGCTAATTTACAATGAAAATAAAATAAAGATTTTGAATTTTCAATTATAAAATAGCATTCGCTCAAGAGATACTTCAAAATAAGTCCAAATTGCAAATTGTTCAGGCAGCGAGCTCATGTCCTAATGCCGCAGCTGTTGCCCTGCTGCAGGTATCAGGCTAATATAGTAGAGTGCGCTCAATGATTTACAGCTGCTACCAAGCTGCATTACACTGCTGCAGCAATCGTACAGTCGTGGCCAGTGGCTGTAAGTATAATTGTTATTGGATTATTGATTTGTACGCGCTAATGAAGCCATCAGAACGTACGCCTGCGAAGCGTGACGCCTCAGTGCTACAAGCCCATCTCATGTTTACCACGAGGTATAGTGTTTACCACGCTGTGTTGTGTTGACCGCGCAGTGTTGTTTACCGCGCTGTATTGTGCTTACCGCGCTGTAATGTGTTTACCACGCTGTATTGTGTTGACTGTGCTTTGCTGTTTACCACGCTGTATTGTGTTGACTGTGCTGTGTTGTTTACCACGCTGTATTGTGTTGACTGTGCTGTGTTGTTTACCACGCTGTATCTGTCTCTGGTTGCAACACCCGCCAAACTGCAGGTATGAACGAGGGTTGCAACACCCGCCAAACTGCAGGTATGAACGAAGGTTGCAACACCCGCCAAACTGCAGGTATGAACGAGGGTTGCAACACCCGCCAAACTGCAGGTATGAACGTAGGTTGCAACACCCACGGCCTGCAAATGCAGGTATGAACAAGAGCTGCAACACTCACGAACTACAAGAACGAGTGAGGGTTGCAAACATCGCGATGAGCACGAATGAACGAGGGTTGCTTGCCACGCAATCCGATTACGCATGGCGCAACACAAACTATCTCAAATAGTAGAGGCACCACACTCGCTGATATAGAGTGTGGTGAGGCGGAGGGTCCCTTTCATTAACAGGTATGATGGAAGATGCATCATCACAACTAACGAGACTAGGCTAGTCGTGATCTCGCTTCAACTTTATTGCTAGATTCATTACTGAAAACCCTCAGATGACATTGAACATGCGTTTAAAGATGCAAAATAAAGGAATATAGTAATGCTAAATTACTATTATTGCGTCAAATGGTCATACACAATCCACTTCAAAATGACAAGCTTGTCTCAGTTGAACCACGGAGCTAACGGTCTCAGGTATAGAGCCTTTTGTGCCTCTCCAGTCTCCATTTAAGGGGTATAAAGCAAAAAGACTTGTACGGTAATATTCGAATTTTTTCATTTTTCCAGCATAAAGCAACACGTATATGGAACTTTAGAAACGTAATCGAACTTCCCTTTTATCTATCGAACTCGGTGCACTTTTAAAATCAACAATATCTTTGATTACGAAAACGAAGTAATGGTTTCGTGGACATTAAGATAGCGTTGCTAGTGCAGTTACACCATCTCTGCAGGCGCTGCTAGTGCAGTTACACCAACTCCTCGATGGAAAATACGAAAAGCATCAGTGATACTGTTGACTACCATTTACGTCCATAACATGTCTTACATGACGATAAATACGATGCACGATCATGATATGATGAACACACTTTATAATTACGATGATAACTGTCTCTCAAGATACGATGATAACTGTCTCTCATGATACGATGATACCGGTCTTAAAAAAAATTACGATAGCTACGATGACACAATAACGATAGCGTACTTCTAAGCAATCAAAGGCATTTGTCGGTCCGGATTGGAGCCTGAAGTTTGTTGAAACACAAAGAATGAAAATTTCGTTTATCGACATTGATGTGTTAATGATAAATACATTTACATGATGCAACCATGAAGTATTAATTATAATTAATACTTTCACATGTTGCAACCATGATGTACTAATAATAAATACTTTCACATGCTGCAATAATAATGTATTGATATTAAACACTTTCACATGCTGCAACAATAATGTATTATTAATAAATACTTTCACAAGTTTCAAGTGTGCGGAGAAGATAGACAAAAAGTTTTGTATATTTAATCTTGATGCTTCACCGAAAAATATTTCACTAGAAGAAAGAGCTGCTTTGTGGGAAAAAAAAATTAAGCTAAGAAATAACGTAAACCATAAGAAAAATAGAAAAAAGTTTTTCACGGCGCCCTACGAGAGGCCGCCAAAAGTGGGGGTGACAGGCGAGCAGCGAAGTGTCAATTACGGGACACTGACACGCCGGGGAGGGGGGAAGGGGAGGGGAGGGGGGTAGTGAAAGGACGTAGGAAAGTCGTACAATATCAATAAAAAATGGCAGCTTACTAAAATAGTAAACTAAATAAAAGTTTTCAAAACCTTCATAATTTTCGAATTTGTTTAACTGAACTAAATAATTTGTCAGTAACAGAACTTCCGTCTTATGTAGTTGATATTGCAACTGTAACGATGGTTGTAATGATGTCGACATCATAACATCATCCCATCCGAGCACTCGACAGCGGGCGACTATCATGGCGGCAATGGTAGCGCCGCGACAACACCTCACTGGCAGCAAGACACCATTGCACTTGACGTAGATCTTCAATACTAGTAAGCACATAACCATCATATGAGCTTGCACAGGCCTTCATACTTCAAAAAATGTTATAATATCCATAATTCTTGAAAAATTCTCCAAGTCAATCTTTAAATGTTTAGTGTAACACGACGGCGTTCATTATTCCAATGTGGTGGAAGAACAAAAACTAAGAAAGTATCTCACCAGTTACCGACATCAAGTTATTTAAGTTGGACATTAATTCTTTCTAGATTATATACCAACGACAAAAAAGAATGATATATTTTTAAAATTTGATGGTACTCATGATTCTAGGTACTAGTAATTCGTTTCTGACGCGTAAGACTGATATTTACTCAAGAAATGTACTCGTCAGAACACATGTTCCATGCTTGAGCAGCGAGTGCACACACACCGACTCAGTTCCCAGCGGCACTAAGCAAATGGCAATATCCACAAATATTGCTCGGGCGGCGCCCATAAAGCGCGACACCGCGCAATACGCAAATAAATAAGCTCACATTTGCAAACGAGCCACTGCTGCACAACGCTTATTGCATATTTCTCAAAGATTGTACGGTATTGATACAAAAACAGTGAAATTAAGTGAACAACTGGTGCAAAAGTAGTCGGAAGAGTCCTCAGGTAAGGCCTTTGTTGGCAACGCTTTATTTTACACAATAAATCACGTGGAAGAGTTATGCGTTCCGCATTCAAATATGAGAACATTCAATGGAAGAGAAAGTTTCGAGATGCTCATAAGTGATTCTACTTAATTAGCTTAAATTACACTTGGCATGAGTCGCGCGTCACGTGTCACACCAGGCAAAGGCAACAGCGTCCTATGTTCAGGTGCAAGGAACCTTTCAGCGGAGCGACGCACGTACATCCACACCCACGTCCTGACTAGCACTGATGGAAGTCTCAGCGTTTCATTTTCAACCTGAGGCTGCCGCTGGACCGTTGCCGCCGCTCGCTACTTGCCGTGACTGCATGAAATCTCTCGTAAAACTGAACGCCTGCTGGATTATTTATTGGTTTGGACCTTATAAAAATGCGTGCTATCAGTTTATACGAGTCTCTAGATGCAGGTGAAACTGATGTAAACTCTATAAATGTTCTGTACTGAACAAACAGATAGATACGTATTGAAAGTTTGATGCTCTCGATCATATACGGCACAAAGCAGAAAGCAAATGAGAACCTAACTGCGACTAAAGCTGTTCCCCACCTAAAGGCGGCTATCAGTAAGTCTGCGTGATGTCTGTCTGATTTCACAGCACAAAATTTATGAGACGCGGAAATTTCTACTGAATGTCATGTTTGAGGAATTTACAACATACGTCTTTTATTTGTTTATGACTAAGATGCAGTTTGAGATTATTTTTTTAGTTCGCTCTGTGCATATTAGTACATTGAAACTAGTAAAGACGGGCAGGCTTGCTGAGTGCCATTCCACTCTTATTACCGTTGACGCAGTAGTAACTCTTCTTTCCTTTTCAAACCTTGAGTCTCCAATACTGCAGCATTATCCATGACCAAATCCTTCAATCTTTTCAAGCCACGAGCTCGTCGAGACTGCAAGCCCTTTGCAACTTCCTCAGATACGGCGCATTCGTCAAGGAAACGACAGGTTGTAAGGCGGGTAAGTTTATGCAACAAGTTCGTACGGCGGTGACTTGAAGGTTTAATCCCGCACAAGCTGCCTTCAAACGAACTTGGTTTAACGGGTACAACTTTCTACAAACTTTTGGCAAGCTTTCGGTAGACTTTCTGGACGTTTCGTACTCAGCCCTACTTGCGGTAATCGTAAGTTTCGTGATGATCGTAAGTTCCATGACACTTGTAAGATCCTAGGATGCTTGAATGTCCATCACAGAACCTACATTGGCTGTCCGAGGCTTTGGTCAGTGCATGGAAGACAGCAGCGATGGTCAGTGCATGAAGGACAGCCTCGGTGGTCTCTGTAATGGGGGACAGCAGCGGCGGTCTCTGCGCTGAGGGACAGCTGCAGCGGTCTCTGTGCTGAGGGACAGTAGCGACGGTCTCCGTGCTGAGGGACAGCTGCGGCGGTCTCTAAGCTGAGGGACAGCTGCGGTGGTCTGTGCGCTAAGGGACAGCTGCGGCGGTCTCTGCGCTGAGCGACAGCTGCGATGTTCTGTGCGCTAAGGGATAGCTGCGGCGGTCTCTGCGCTAAGGGACAGCTGCGGCGGTCTCTGCGCTAAGGGACAGCTGCGGCGGTTTCTGCGCTGAGAGACAGTAGCGACGGTCTCTGTGCTGAGGGCAGCAGCGATGGTCTCTGAGCTGAGGGCTGCAGCGACGGTCTCTGAGCTGAGGGCAGTAGCGACGGTCTCTGCGCTGAGGGACAGCTGCGGCGGTCTCTGCGCTAAGGGACAGCTGCGGCGGTCTCTGCGCTAAAGGACAGCTTCTCTGATGGCATTTGAGGCACCTCAGCATCTCCCGCGTTCCTGCCTGCTAAGAAAATGCAAATTTTCTCGGTAATTTTGCCCCCTCGGCCTCTAAACTTTCTCCCGACTTGCCAATCTGGTTAAAGGATAATGGCTACCGGTCTGAATCTGTTGACTCCAGAGGGGGATCGGTGAACAGTCCCAGCACGGCTTACCCTACTGAAAATATTATCCTTTTTAGTGCCAGTTATTCCGAGCTGCACATTTACCGGCCGCTCATAAGCCGTCTATAATTTTTAACATTGTCGATGGTTCATGTACAAAGAGCCTGCATTTACAGAATGAATTTAAAAAATTGAAATAGATTTCTTGAAGGAATTGAGCCTTCTTGACGTGAATATCGATATCTACGTAACTTTCAGTTACGATTTACTGCACTATTTACTATATTTACTATCGCATTTATTGAATTTTCTAATTTTCAGGACTATATTTTCTGGTTTACAGCCCATGAGATTTTGAGTGAGAGCTTCTTACACAATCAGCAGGACGCTAATCTTCTACCAACATTAACGACTCAAAAATCTAACGTCATCACGAGGCAGCATCTGGATTTGAGTCTACTTCCATCAGTAGACAACATATCTGATGGAGACCATCCACCTCCAACATAGGGAGTTTATATACCTACACATACCCATACGTCTTACCCTCATATCAATTGCCCTCTCACGGAACCTGGGTAAAAGTTAAAAGTGAGGGGAGCGTCGCTCCTTAAGTGGGAGGGGAGCACCGACTTCCCTCCTCCATGACGTAGAGTCCCCTCTTAATAGGGACTTTCTTTTACACAAGTTCCCCTCGTTCTTGTGTTTCCCTCAGAACGTGCTATGGGCAATTGCCTAGCTTATTTATTCGCGGCTGACATTCAAATGAACGCACCAGGCTTCCGCGCTCAGGGTCCATTTCTGCTCAACTTGAATGATCTTCAGGCAAGAGATGAACCCGTGAGCAGCAGGGTTCAGGGCTCAATTATAATGCAATTAGGAATCATTGCTTGCGGATTGAACCGCTTTGAAATTTAGGCCGATAAAAGTGGCAAATTCTTATTTTAGATCTCTACGTGAAATTATTTGTTCAAGATTTGGATTCCTCGACGGCTATTGGTTCGTTTAGTTTGAAACCATCAATGATGATTGGCCAATGGATTTACGATATCGCATTTATTTTTGAGCATCCGACATGAGGCCTGCAGGAACGATTCCTGATGACGCATCCGGTGATCGAGTGTGTCCAATCCTGCCATCCTTATTGATAATTGAAGGCACGGCATCGCCGACCAATAGTCGCTTATTAGTCGGCCAATGCCAAGCCTTCGCTAATTTTTTCGGTTCGATATCGGACTTCTGGTAATTTCCGTTACGGCCTCGACGTCAGATGTGACGACGCAGTCTTCAGTAGAAATGGAGCGTCATTTTTTTCTCAACCATCACGCTTCGTGAGGCTTAATTCTTTCCATTATTAGTGGACACACTTCCTGCGCTTCTATTATTGTTGCTCTCCATTATTATTGTGTCTCCATTCTTGCTACTTCCTATAATTATTTCATCGTCAACTTTTCACTCAGGCAAATGAGTGCACTTTTTCCGCTTGGTGTGAGTCTTACTTGCCTATTTTTGCCCGACAATCAGTGCTACGTCTACTATTTACACAAAGTGTGTCACCATTTAGACAATTTGGCCCACTACTTTTCCTGCGTCTATGCTATGTAAAAAAGTTGACGTGCAGGAAATGAAAAAGAGACTGAGAAAATAGAAAAAGAATTGAAGTTGTGACTAAGAATTAAGGAATTAATTGAGAAGGTTTTGATAGGCTTTCTAACTCATCTCAGGCACGTATATACATAAATTTACAGTAATTATTTCCCCATTGATTAAGAATTTTAACTGAAACTTTTGTAGCAACATAAAGGGAGAAAAGGAATAGAAAAAGAGGTAAGAAAGTGAAGACGTGATTAGGGTGAGGGGAGCTCAAAGAGAGGGGTAAGGGGGGGAGCGATTGCAAGATGAGGGAAAGGATGAGGAGAAAGGGAAGAGAGAGAAGAGGGGAAGTGCGGTAAGTGATGGTCATGCCGCTGGTTCAGAGAGGGACAAAGATTAATGAGGGCTTCCGAGGGTGCGCCACGTGAAAACAGTGCGTCGCCATGACGCATTTAGCGTGCGTCGCCATGACGCATTTAGCGTGCGTCGCCATGATGCATTTAGCGTGCGTCGCCATGACGCATTTAGCGTGCGTCGCCATGACGCATTTAGCGTGCGTCGTCGTGACGCATTTAGCGTGTGTCGCCATGACGCATTTAGCGTGCGTCGCCGTGACGCATTTAGCGTGCGTCGTCTTTGACATAACGAATTTAGCTTGCGTTGACATAACGAATTTAGCTTGCGTTGACATAACGAATTTAGCTTGCGCTGCCTCAAGCCATTAAAGTCTACGGCGTTTACTCCTAGAATTCAATTACCAAACGAGGCTAGAATTTTAGAACGATAGCTGGCATCCACATTGGCGTTGCAGTAAGGCTTCATCTGCGAAATCTGTTTTCCAGAGCCAACGATACCAATTAATTTTTGGGGCTTTTAACAAAGCATGGCTTTTAATTTAACATTAATGGTGCCTATCACTGCTATTCACTTTGTTCAATAACACATGGAGATGAAGACGTATGAAAGTTAATGAGCTCCTAGATTGCTTGCGATTTTCTGATTACATCTCTGCTGCAATAATACTCCAGAATAATATTTATAATTAAACCACAGCGCTTTCGCAGCACTGAACAAAACCGTTCCTTAAATAGAACTCAACCTATAAACTTATCTTCAATAGATACTGTTTCGCCAGGATATTCTGTTGAGTAATTTCCTAACCTAACCTAACCAATCAGTTGATAATCAATTGATTGATTCTGTGTTGAATTCGCGATTGGCAGCGCAAGCGGGTGCGAATATTGCGATGTGGCTCCGCACGGCCAATATTTAAACATCCTTTGCCAATACTCGAGCGCGACACTTCAGGTTAATGGAAATATTCAATTAGGCCGCGACTCGCGCTACCCAACACTTCCATATTAAAGCAAACAACTTGAGGGCAGACGAGGGTAGTGCGAGGGGACACGCTAGTGGTGTGTAGAGGTGAACATGCTGGTGGTGTATAGAGGGGAACGCGCTGGTGGTGTGTAGAGGGGAACACGCTGGTGGTGTATAGAGGGGAACACGCTGGTGGTGTGTAGAGGGGAACACGCTGGTGGTGTGTAGAGGGGAACATGCTGGTAGTGTGCAGAGGGGAACATGCTGGTGGTGTGTAGAGGGGAACATGCTGGTGGTGTGTAGAGGGGAACATGCTGGTGGTGTGTAAATGGGAACATGCTGGTGGTGTGTAAATGGGAACATGCTGGTGGTGTGTAAATGGGAACATGCTGGTGGTGTGTAAATGGGAACACGCTGGTGGTGTGTAAATGGGAACACGCTGGTGGTGTGTAGAGGGGAACACGCTGGTGGTGTGTAGAGGGTAACACGCTGGTGGTGTGTAGAGGGTAACACGCTGGTGGTGTGTAGAGGGGAACATGCTGGTGGTGTGTAGAGGGGAACACGCTGGTGGTGTGTAGAAGGGAACATGCCGGTGGTGTGTAGAGAGTAACACGCTGGTGGTGTGTAGAGGGTAACACACTGGTGGTGTGTAGAGAGGTAAACGCTGGTGGTGTGTAGGAGAGGTAACACGCTGGTGGTGTGGAGAGGGAGACGTTTATACGCCGGAGTTCTGCAGTGAGTTACACCCCGCTTTGAGTTGGTGTAGCGTAGAAACGCAACGCAAAGTCGCTGTTTGCATGGGAGTTAATGGCCGTAAGTCTTCAGTGGAGACGCCGTGTGCGCGTTTCACTTAAGTAAGTGGAGGAGTAGCTGAAAAGGAATACTTTGATAATATGCTGATATAAAATTTAGTTACTAAGCCAAGCATTTAATAATTAGAAGAGGGCAGTGTATTAATAAGTTTGTTTGCTAATAAACTGATGAAGTAATTACTATTAGCTAATAAAATGATGAAGTAATTAGTTTATAAGTAATAAACTGATAAAGTAATTACCACTAGCTAAAAAACTGGAGAAGTAATTAGTTTATTAGCTAATAAACTGATGAATTTGTTAACATTAGCTTATAAACTGACGAAGTAATTAGTTTATTAGCTAACACGCTCATGGACTGACGAGTCTATGAACAACTCGGCGGTAATTTCCCCCTGCCCAATACAGTGGCTGGCAGCGCTGTGGTGAAAAGGACTGTAGGAGCCTGAGGGCAATAGACTGTAGAAGCCTGAGGGCAATAGACTGTAGGAGCCTGAGGGCAATAGACTGTAGGAGCCTGAGGGCAATAGACTGTAGGAGCCTGAGGGCAGTAGACTGTAGGAGCCTGAGGGCAATAGCGGCTCGCTGTGTTGTGAGAGACAACAGAGCGGCAATGCTGCGGGCGCCTGCGTGCAATAAGGCCTCCTTCCTCCAGCCCAATAATAAGATCATGAGCAAGAACACTTGGGTCTGGATATTGCTGAATTTCTTGCACATTCTTATCTGGAACTTCGGGTTATTTTTTGTTGGCTATGCTCAGGAAATATGAACGATATGATGATTGTAATGAGTACGTCTTCATTAGATTGATATAATTATATATCAATCTAATGAAGATATAATATATATCAATATAATTTATATATCAATCTATAATTATATTATTATATAGTAATAAAATAATTTCTCGTGGGTTGCATCATTTGAGTTAGTTATAAATAAGTTAGTTTGTTGTGCCGTACATTTAGCCCATGTTAAACCCTGGTATGCAAATCCGTGCCAAATGCAAAGTCCCTGACAAAACGTTTGTTTCAATTTACAATCTTTGGCCCAAATTCATGATCATTCTGGTTTATTATCAGATATACAACATGGATATTCCAAAGTTTCTGTAAGCAACATCACCAAGACAATTTTATCTTCCGTTTCAGTCTAACCAGCTTTGATTATCATCTTATTATTGCTATGAATTTATCGCTTTCTCTTTATTGTAACTACTTGAGCATTAGAGAACTAATAATTTGAAGATCAGTTAGGTAATTATAACATTGTTCACATCGTTGCATAAAAAATATTGCTCTCACATCACCCAGAACATTCAATCAATTAAATTCGATACTTCTTTAAACATTATATAATAGTTTGTTTACAGCTCCTTACATAACGTTATATAATTGCTTGTTTATAGCTCTTTTTTATAGTCGTATAACTGAACCATATTTACTCAACCAACGTTCGGACACTATCGTTACAACTACGTTCAAGTTATATATCCACGTCACTAAAAGCATCAAGAAAAAGGAATATCTCATAAATCTTCACTGGCTTACTGCAAAACCCCCACCAAGATTCCATCAATTCTGCCGCCGTCTCAGAAGATTTTGCGCATTTTGTTCAGAGTTCGGAATCCCGGAGCCGAGAAATCCGCGGGACTTCCACGCCAAAAATCATTGATACAGAAACTGTGGTGACAGCGGAGGCGCAGCTCCGGAAAACTCAAAAGACGTACGAATCAATAGTAAAAAAAACACGGGCGTATGAAGGCCGGCCACCGAAAAGACGCCTGTGATGTACGCCCGAGTGAAGCGCACAGGAGATGTGTCGTGCCCAGGCTTCCTGGCGTCAGCTACGCAGCGTCGGCGTCATTGTGCGTCGGTTTGACGAGTAACGCAGCAAGAGTAACGCTCTTATTCGGCGGGGTGTTTGATTGCGATAATTGGTCGGGCCAATTATCAAACAAATTGGTAGCGCAATTATCAACAGTCAATTATCAAACAAATCGCAATTATAAAAAAATTGGTAGCAACAAATTGGTAGCGCCAATTTGTCGGGCTGCTTATAGTAGCGCTAATTAGTAGCGATGTTTAGTTGCGCTTATAATATAATAATAAAATAGTAATAAGGCTGTTTAATTGCGGCCACAGGTAAGATAAGACAAGGGGACAGAGGGAAGATGAGGTGAAGGGGGCAGAGGGAAGATGAGGGCAGGGAAATGGGGGTATGCAGGAGAGGGAGCACGGGGGGGGGGAGACTATCTGGTCTGATCGACTGAATTTTGACGCGTGAAAATGTGAAGCTGCCTTGCAAGGGGGAGGGACTGAGGGGGTTCAAGGAGGACAAGAGTAAAGAAAGGTGGGAGTGAAATGGACAAAGAATAAATAAAAATTAAAGGAACCGTGAAAGTTAAATGTTATTTCCCTCAGTATACCCTCGAATACCGACTGATAGGACCGGGATTGCTGTATGACATTCCTACCAATTGTAATACTCAATATAATTGCAGGCCATCGTACTCTATATAATTGAAGGCCATCGTACTCAATATAATTGCAGGCCATCGTACTCAATATAATTGCAGGCCATCGTACTCAATATAATTGCAGGCCATCGTACTCAATATAATTGCAGGCCATCGTACTCTATATAATTGCAGGCCATCGTACTCTATATAATTGCAGGCCATCGTACTCAATATAATTGCAGGCACTTCTGACCACGCAGTGAGGGCTCTCTTTTCCCTCGCGGATTCTAGAGACTTACCCTCAGCGCCGTGAAATTTAGTGCCCGATAACGGTCGTTTAAAAGCTCTGGACAGCGCTCGGATTTACTGGATAAGCTTCCGCTCTTTGCTGAGCTGGACAGCGCAGTTGTCTCGGCCACGACGTCTTTATCGCAAGAGTGTAACCCTTTTATCTTGTGTGGTCCTGTACTTCCTATCTCTATTTAGCCATCGATATCCTGCATGCACTTAGCATCTCTATTTCATCGATATCCCGCTCTCCATATATCTCTATTTAGCCCTCGATATCCAGGACTTACCATCTCTATTCAATCATCGATACCCTACTCCCCATATTTTTCTATTCGGCCATCGATATCCAGCACTTACCTTCTTATCTAACTCTCGATATCCTTCATACCCTATCTCGATTTAACACTTGATTTCCTGCGCTCCCCATCTCTAATTAACATTCGTTATCCTGCACTCAGCTTTTACCACTGATTTCGTGCTATCACACTTTTTATTTGACAATCGGTATCTCGCACTCCCATTTCTATTTAACTTTTGATGTCGGGCAAACCCAATCTTCATTTAACAGTCAGTACCTTGCAATTTTTATTTTCATTTAACTATCGATTATCTATTTCGATTTAATGGAACTTTTCTTAACCCACTTCGTTTGGCGAATATACATTTTTGCTGAGTAATTTCTCTTTCATTTACGTAGAACAAAAGTATTTTACCTGCAAACTGGACTTGACGAAAATAGATTGCCTCCATATTTAAAGATTGAACATCTTATGAAAAAGTGGCTCGCGTTGAAGGTATTTCGAGGCCTCGTAATGCCCTCAGTTTCACCTGCTGCTTATGGCGTGAGTCTGCCTGCCTCGTCTATTTTCTCCAGTCTATCCTCATGGTCTTGGCATGAGTCTGCCTGCCTCGTCTATTTTCTCCAGTCTGTCCTCTTACTTCCGCTCCCGCTGTCAAATGCTTTAATTTAATGCTATTTTCAGTAAGTTGTGGTGGCGAAGTTTGGCGATGGTGGAGACAATTGATGATTTAATGAAGACAACCGCAAAAGATGATCCCATTCTGGAGTGCCACATTGGAATTGAACTCAGCTCAGTAGACCTATCAACGATGCAAGTTTCCATTATAAAAGATTTCGTCGATACACAATGAGTGGATTTATTTTGGCAAAGATCGTTTTATCTTTTCCATTTTAATGCGGTTTATTACCGTTAAAAGGAGCCCAACTCGTAGCTCATAGTCAGCCCCAGCCTCTTTTTCCAGCCCCTTTTTTCCAGCACATTCCCTCATTTCCCTCACTCCCCTTGCTCCCATCACTCCCCTCTCTCCCCTCACTCCCCTCTCTCCCCCCACTCCCCTCATAAGCCCTATCTGCTACACCTCCTCCGTAATGACTCCCCTCCTCCTCCCCACTCCTCACATCCCCCAGTTATTAATGACCCCATAAAGCAAGGCTCCCTGTGCCCGCCACCGCCGCCTACCTGGGGCTCTATTCCCCATTATTTAAGGAAGCTTCGTCTATTCCTCGCCTATAGATTTCGTTGTCATCGCCCCACGTCGGGCGGGGAAGCAGCACTCACTCATACACTCAGAGAAACTTGTGAGACTTTGTCCAAATGGTGATACACTTTTTGCTCCTGTGTGGGTTGTCCTGACCCAGCCTGGTCCGGAAAATGGGCGTATCAGTGCTACGTCCTCTCTCAGCTCGTGCTGTGGGTGAGTCACTATTAGGACACATTGACACATTAATTTACTGAACGTACTTCCTCCCTCGGGTCTGTTTGAGTGGCAATCCCTCATTAAAAATCATGTTATTTTAGTTATCGGCTCAATAATAAACAATGAATATATGGTTTGTTGTTAAATGGTTTACGAAAGTTTTAAATGGTTTAAATGGTTTACTATGAAAATAAAATACGAATGGATTAGAAATCTTGTAAATATGAAAGAGAACGTAATGCAGCACGGCCAGTGTTGGTGATATTCTGTGATGCTAACAAACGAACGTAAATTATTGCTCGCCGTTGTGTTCTCGTGACACTGAAATTTGACCGTGACACTGAGATGTGCTCGTGACTATTTGGTGTTAACTTGACACTATACGCGCAACACTGAGGTGTACTTGAGACACTGAGCTCAAATCTTGATTTATGCATTTAACGAACCTTACTTCTTACTCGTCGCGTGAGAAGTTTTACATAATATAATTTGGATATGGCGGTAAAATTATATCATGAATTCCAAATTCCACCAAACGACTCATTCCCAACAGCATTACCTACGATGTCTACTAGCAATCATCAATAAGATAATAATTACAGTTCCATATAAACCATCTCAACCTGAAACGAAATATTAAATTTGATAACAATAATATTTTATTCTATTTATTGATCAAACAGAAAAAGATACATGCGCAAATTATATACTTCTAATCAAGAATAGCGCGCGTTAAAGTTACTTCCCTTGAGCGCGCAGGGTCCTCCGCTCAACCTGGGACTAGAAGGGGTTGTCACTCACGCATCGCTTCAATGTTCAGGTGCGTATAAGGTTTAGGGAAGCGTTAAGCAGTAATCGCTTTGAATCATATTTCATATCATAACTTATATTTTAGGGGTGTCTATTTAGAACCTTCCCGGGCGAATTACCGAAAATAAAGCACTAACGCCAAAATTAAGCTGGGTAAAACCTTCTTCAAATTTTTGATGGTCGTTAAAGAAACACTGAAAATTGTTTAATTTCAATATTCTTATACAGGAATTCATTGAAAAAGTGACATCAGAAAAAAGTTATAGTCGGAGAATAAATTTTAGCAGGTGATTTCAGTCCACTTTACGTACAACTAAATAGTGTACTTGTAACACGAGTGAACACGTGATTCAGTTATCAGCTTGGATTGTGGTCCTCTTTAATCAGAACCTTCTGTTAGGATTTCGGATCTCACTCATGAGATCCCGCTGGTCGGATATAGCTGCAAAGATCCCACCTGTCCGATCTTGCTCGTCGGATCCCGCTATTCAGACCAGGCTTATCGAATCCAGCTAGTTCAATTCCGCTTGTTTGATCATTCTAATCGGATCACGCTTGTTGGATCAATCTGGTCTTATCCCGCTAGACGGGCAAATCTAGTCGGATCCCGCTAGTCCAATCTCGCTAGTCGGATCATACTAGTCTGATCCCGTTAAGTCGGGCAAATCTAGTCGGATCCCGCTTATCACATCTTCCCCAGGTCTCACATCTTCCACAGCTATCACATCTTCCCCCAGGTCTCACATCTTCCCCAGGTAGCACATCTTCCCCAGGTCTCACATCTTCCCCAAGTATCATTACCTCCCGCAGGTACCATTTTCCTCCCCAGGTATCATTACCTCCCGCAGGTACCATTTTCCTCCCCAGGTATCTTCCTCTCGCCAGTTCCCCCTCCTCGCGAGGCTCGGCTCATCGCCCTCTTTGTGCCGTCCGGCAAAACTGTTCCTAATCCGCAGTTTTATTCGCTCATTTCATTACGGGGCTCAGTAATCCCCATCGTTCCCCAGCCTCTCACACAATGGGGACCATAATTCATGGCAGACTCCCCAGAGGGAAGCTGGGGAGTGATCCAGCAAAAGTGGATCACTCCCCACGCTCGTTTTCTAGGGACTTTGGGGATGAAGAATTGTGGGAGCTGGAATTGTGGGAGCTGGAATTGTGGGAGCTGGAATTGTGGAAGCTTGAATTGCGGGAGCTGGAATTATGGGAGCTGAAATTGTGGGAGCTGGAATTGTTTGAGTGGGAATTGTGGGAGCTGGAATTGTGGGAGCTGGAATTGTGGGAGCTGGAATTGTGGAAGCTTGAATTGCGGGAGCTGGAATTATGGGAGCTGAAATTGTGGGAGCTGGAATTGTTTGAGTGGGAATTGTGGGAGCTGGAATTGTGGGAGCTGGAATTGTGGGAGCTGGAATTGTGGGAGCTGGAATTGTGGGAATCGGAATGTGGTAGCTGTCATTGTCAGTGACAGAATTCTATGTTTCTAAATCCAATTCACATCGCTGCGACAGTATCCTTGTGTTCTGAACATCACAACGTCCAGTTTGGA
Source organism: Hyalella azteca (assembly GCF_000764305.2). Classification (NCBI taxonomy): domain Eukaryota; kingdom Metazoa; phylum Arthropoda; class Malacostraca; order Amphipoda; family Hyalellidae; genus Hyalella; species Hyalella azteca. The sequence continues at coordinate 48,167 of NW_025935628.1, read as the reverse complement.
TCTAATGAGGGCTTCTAATTAAACAAAATGCTTTGATGCCTTCAAATGTCCATAGCCCTGACAGTTTATGCAGGTTTTCCACTTAATTAGTCGCGAGACATTGATTATTTAATTTTTTTGTATATTAAAATGTAATTGTGCAGTGACTTCAAAAACTGGTCACTAAACGGTCCAGATAACTGTGCAGTGACCGCAAGGACCATTCCAGTAACTAACCAATTTATACGGAGGAAAATCTTCAAAGGTTCAGTTACGTATTGCGTTAATTAACAACAACACGAGCTCGCCTGTAAAGTCTAAACGTGCGCAGGTTAGTTCAGGACAACAGTTTTTTTAAATAAGCTCATTGATAAACCACGAGAACCGAGGCAAAATATAATTGTTATTTTACTTTCGTCAATCAATTCATTTTATTTAAGAAGCGGGGTGAGACTGCTGAAGAAGAAGGTCAAGGACCACTTCAAATAAGCTATTCTTGAACACAATAACTTGGTCGATCGTGCCCTCTTTCGTCTATCTTGCAACACTCGCCGTGTGGTGAAAAGCACATGTCTTGTATAAATATTTCCCTTAAGTCAAAGTTAAAAAATTTGGATGGGGTCATCTTCTCTTGTTTCGAAAAAATGTATTATTATTTAATTATATAAAAAATATTATATTACAAGATGATGACGGCATACGAAAAAATACTGCATGGCATTTAAAATAATATTATACATAACTAAAGCTAAGAAAGAGTTAGGTTTTTGCGTGAAATTTTAAAATTATTTAGAAGAAGGCCACAATCAATTCCTAATTATATTTTTCGAAATTTCGGTAACTGCTTCGAAATATTCGCAAGGTTCCATTTATCTGAAATTTTTCTCTCTTTTTCCCTTGTTGCCAGTTCCCCCTTTGCCTTACCTGTGCTACTCCTCCCCAACCCTCAGCTCCCCTTCTTCCACCTTGACACTAATGATCCATGACAGGTAACTTACGGCGAGGCTTGCACCTTCTTACATAACCTGCCGCCCTCGGCCGACCCTCCATACCTCAACACCTTTTATCCTGCCTCCCAATCTTCACTTCTTATCTTCTTCTTATGATTTGCTTTTATATTGTCCTTAAATATTTTCATGACGATTTTCCTCCTTTAACTGCTAACACTTAAACCTGAATAAGTTTCTGCTATAATTTTTCAATACACGCGCGTTCCTTTCAGCGTATTTCCTGCTCTGTTCATGCCTCTATTAAAGGAAATTTGAGGAAGGTTTGTTTCAGCTTCATTCCCTTCTACCTTCCATTGCTTTTCATTTGAAGACAAGTTCCATTGTTTTTTCTCTTCCTTCTAAGCTTTATTCCTTTCGTTGCTCATCGTCTTCTCAAACAGCATCAGTTGGAACTCAAACAGAATGAGTTGCAACTTTAACAACACGAGTAAGAACTCAACAACATGAGTTGGAGTAAAAACTTGAACAACGTGAATTCGAACTCAAACAACACGAGTTCGAACTCAAACAGCACGAGATCGAGTTCAGGCAACATGATTTTGAACTAAAACAGCATGAGTTGGAACTTAAAAAACATACTGTATATGTTGGAACTCAAACGACATGAGTTTGAGCTCAGTCAATAAGATTTCAAGCGACTAGAATCAAATTTAAAAGAGCCTATGTTCGAGCCCAGCACACAGAAGTAATTAAGTGTGGTCTCAGAGCTCAATAGTCATGAGGTCAAAAGTATTTACGTAGTAAAGACTCCAAAAAATTAGTTGAAATTGAACTAATGGTTGAATGAAAAAAAAAGAACATGGCCGACTGACCTAACCCCAGATTCCTATAGTATAGAAATGCTGATTCTACACAATCGGCAAACTTTAATGGCCTTTAATGTATTTTAAAAGCAAAGAAAAGTCCACAAAAATTCATATCTTTATAGAAAACGTCCGTCGTGACCGAAGTCCAGAAAAAATGTTGTCTTAGTCGCAAGTTAGTTTTCGTTTTCTATAAAGATATGAATTTTTGTGGACTTTTCTTTGCTTTTAAATTCTTAGTTAATTTGCGATTTAAGCAAACAAGTGATATATATTCATTAATGTATTTTAAAATAGGTACTTTAATCTTGAACATTAATTTGAGTTTTTTGGGTGTTTTCGATTATTGTTGTGCGAGGAAAGTACTCCGTACTGCAGCTTCTGATTATATGTTATTAATTGGAGGAACAAAAGAGAGTATAATGCTTAAAATATTCAATGGATTATTCTGGCTGGTATAGCGTTGGAAAAAAGCCGCCAAATAACATCTTTTGGAAGTAATTTTATATGTAAAAACTCTCCCTAATAATTATGATAATATCTTTCAATAACCATATATTTACAGCAAATAAAAACGCAGACAAACGCAAACATTGCCAGTTCGACACAACTCGTCTCCTATATAACCATCTCCTCTCTCCTTCCCTTCCATAAATTTCTTCCTTATTAAACGCTCCCATACTCTACCTCCTCTTCCCTACTACCCCTAACCATCTCCTCTTTTCCTCTTTTCCCCCTTCCATAACTTTCTTCCTCATTAAACTCTGCCTCCTGTTCCAGCACTTCATTTGATCAGCTGCAGACCGACGCAAAAACCTCCAGAGCTTCTCGTCTTGATTGGCTGGCCGAGCGACCCTCTTCTTGTCGCTCTATCGTTTCGCTCTCAAACTGCAGCTGATCTAACAGCAATAACAAAAGAAATAGTATTTTTCTATGCTTATAATAAAAAGTAACAATATTATAAGGAAAAAACAAAGTTATTTCTCTGAATATTTGTTATGAAGAAATATTGATGAGTTTCCTCGCAGCGCAGGTTATTGTAGCGACGATACCGTAACACTTGATGCTCTGCTATTTTTCTGCTGTGTTATTTCGTTTGCGTCAACTTGAACTTATTGATGTTATGGTAAAGCCCTGTACGCACGTCATTCATCAGTCCTACTAAAAATTAAAGCAGAATTTAACCCGGCCTACCGCCAGTCACAATCGGCCGCCTTTGTGACGCCTGAAGTTACAGACGACGCTGGGCGGGGGTTTCAATAAATTGCGGCGAAAGCAAATATGTAATGTCTACGCATTTAATAGGAGCCCTTAACTGCTAGCGCCCCTTATGGGAGCCCTTGCCTGTATGTGCCTCTAATGGGAGCCGTTGACTCCTACCGCACCTAGTGGGAGCCCTTGCCTGTATGTGCCTCTAATGGGAGCCTTTGACTCCTAGCGCACCTACTGGGAGTCCTTGCCTATGGGCGCATCTAATGGGAGCCCTTAACTCCTAGCGCACCTAATGAGAGTCCTTGCCTGCAGGTGCTCGTAATGAGAGCCATTGACTCCTAACGATCTTAATGGAAGCCCTAGCCTGCCATTGTCCTCAATGGAATCGTAAGCCTTCTGGTGCATTTTAGGGGAAACCTTGCCTTTAAGCCCCATTGAACCAGAAATATAGACTTGCCCGCACCCTTGATAAGAACCCTTACTTGCTGGCACCGGTATTTGGAGCCCTTACCGGCGGTAACTTTAATCAGAACCATAACATGGCGTCGACCTTATTGGATCCCTTGCTTGCCGGTGCTCTTAATGGGAACCATTGCCTAATCGTACCCTTAGTGGAAAGCCCTGCCTGAAGGTGACCTTACTGGTAACCTTGCCTACCGGCCGGCACTCTCCACACGTATATATTCGCCAACCAGCACCTTTAACGGCAATTCTTGCCTGTCCTGCTAGCGCCCTTAAAGGGAATCCATGCCGGCCGGCATACAGTGTGGTGTAATGTTCACACAACAGCTTAGTGGCCACACAATAAGGCAGCAATGAAAAACCTGGGTCACAGGTGTTATGTCTAGCATTGATATCATTGCAGTAATTTAACGCTCACTGTGTCTGACGCGAGCGTACCACCGTATGAAGTACATACATGTATATACGCACAATATGTATTTAGTACATATTGTGCGTCAAGTGCTTGAAGATATTAATGTAAATACCTAAAAATTCTCCAAGCCGAAAGTAGTGATGGTAAGCAGACGTGCGGAAAAATTTCCAAGAAGGTGAAAATTCAGTTCATTTATTGTTCCCGCCACTGACAGTCACGATCATGCGGGAGATGAAAGAGCATCTCGCGTTCGCCGTGGAAGCCTACTTCGACAATGGCCAAAAATGTTGAAATTCTTTGGGCGGGTCCAGATTTCCCTCCCTATATGGCTTCTGCCTACAGGAATATTTAAAAAACTGCCTAAAATTGACGACGAAATCTATAGGAACAAAACCATCTGCAATTATTATATTTAAATTGACTCTTCAACAGAGTGAGATTCTTTGACGTCCCTCTTATATTTTAATAATACCATCGTTCCTCTCGACATGTTTGGGTAAGACGGAGTGCGCATGATCTCATGCAAGATGTGATCACGCATACGAGTATTTCAGAGCGAGGCTTTCTATTTTCACAAGATCGTGAGAACCAATTAAGTGACAGAGGGCTGCCTCTTACTAGTGTTTATGTGATATTAAAATGAAAATATTTAAGTAATTAGTCGCGTAAGAGAGATAAATCAATGCCGATAAATCTTAGAATGCGACACCAATTTCAAAAATTTATTAAGTTATTTGACTTTTGTCGAATTTAGTACTTTTCGTCTCATTTGATCAGCCATTGTCAGCAAAGTATAAATTGCGTTTCTAGAAGAGATATCCAAATGAAAACCACTTATTGATTCAAGAAATATTTTGAAATAGTATTTACTTGACTGAAGGATGCTAATGCAAAATCGGTGTCACTTTATGAATATTCATGTGCCACGAATGTACCCGTCGCCCCACACGAGCAACTGCGATTGAATTACCGCGACCTCCACTAGTCCGCCTGGCTACGTCACAGTAACGCGATCGGTTAGTGTCTTGCCCTTTACTGTTACGACATTAATAAACATTAAAACAAAAAGATGAAGAAAAATTGGACTGACAGTAAAGTTATACCTTTTTTAACGATGTTCTAGAGAACGCCAGGAAATTTTTCTAAAGATTCTTGAGAGGAAAGGTTAACCGGGACAGCGCTTCTCAGTCCCGCCACTGATGCGTGAAACCGTAAATGGTTCTATCTGAAGATGTTGCCACGAACTGCTCATAAATACACATAAACGAACAAAAACCATTTATGAAAATATTATTTTAAAGAAACCAATTTCAATGATTCAATCATAGGAAATAAATAATTATCAGACGCCGAAATTTGATTAGAAAAGAGCACCATCTCTATCCTGCGCTTGTATTTAAACTCAACATTAAAGGCTCAGAGAAAATAAAATTAATTAAATTGCTTTCTTTGCACTTCCCCCGACGCGGCTTCAAACTTTTCTACGGCCCAGATTTAACTGAAACATTTGGAAGCAATCCTGAGATCAAAGGCAGCTTTAGGAAGCGACAAATAGGAACTCCGTATGTTTATATAGAACCACCGTAAACCTCCTGTATTTTCTACCCCGTAAGCCTCGTATGTTGAAATAGGACCCATGTTGAAATGTTGTTGAAACCCATGTTGAAATAGGACCCTTATGATGAAATTAACATGACCTCGAATGCCTTCGTAAGTCGAAACAGAACCCACTTGATCCTCGTACTTTTAGACAGAGCCACGTAAACCCCGTACATTTTAACAGTACCCCCGTAACCACGTTTTTATAGGACCCCCGTAAACCTCATATTTTTTGACAGTACCATGCACCGTAACCCTGTTTATTTCAATAAAATCCCCGTAAATCCCGCATGTTTCAACAGTACACCCGTAACCCCCTTAGGTTAGTACCCCTGTAAACCCCTCTCTAACTTAAAATAGGACCCCCGTATCCGTAACCCTGTATTTTCTACCCCGTAAGGCTTGTATGTTGAAATAGGACCCATGTAATTCCCTTATGGAATTAATAGGACCCCGTAAGCTACGTAACTTGAAATAGGACCCACAAACAGGAATTCCCGTACTTTTAAGCAGAGTACACCCCGTGTCTTTTAACTGTACCTCCGTAACCCCCTAAGGTTTTGACAGTACCCCTGTAAACCCCTCTCTAACTTAAAATAGGACCCCCGTAACCATAACCCTCCCCCCACGTCAATTACGGCTTGATGACATCCATCGAGCAGCAGCTGTAAGGCCGTTACAGCTGCACACAACTTCAACGATTACAGCTGCTGTCGCATCGCGGCATTTTACCCATCATCGTCATGACAGTGTCAATTAACTGACTCATTATGTTCATTATTAGTCTGACTGGGTTAATCCATCGCCTGTCTGTGTCTGACACCAAAAATTATTCGAGTATTTATGGCAATCATTCGTTTAACTATGCCAATAATCTGGTTGACTGTCAGTAACTGGCGCGATTGCGTCAATAATTTGTTTTGCGTCAATCGTGGTTAATTTGACGGCAACCAATCATCTCTTTACAGTGCCAATCAGGTAAATCATATATTGACTGTATAATACATTCGTACATAAGTGCAAATAACCTACTGATTATCTCAATCATTCATTTCAAAGCCATACAAATAAAAATATAATCAACTTAAAATGAATTATTACGAGAAGAACTAACAAACTATGATTTTATATTGTATTTATTACTCGTAAAAAATAAATATATTTTGGTGTAGTTAATGATACTGGATATATATTCACATTTCTGTTATTATTTTGATTTATAATATGAATGCTAATTAGTTTGATGCAGCAAGGGAAGGAGATTAGAAACTTGACGGATTATAGACCAGGCGATCGCCATGTCCTTCCACAGCGGCCGTGTCCGCCGCGCGCGTCCATCAATATTCATGCCGGAGACCGTGTCCACCGTGGTGGCAATCAGCGGCGGCCTGCGCTGTGCTTACCTGGCCTGCGCTGTGCTTACCTGGCCTGCGCTGTGCTTACCTGGCCTGTGCTGTGCTTACCTGGCCTGCGCTGTGCTTACCTAGGTGATGGTGCTTACCTAAACTGGTGCAGACCGCACCTAGTATTGAGTCGGCCTACGAAATCCCTACCTAGGCGATAACACTTACGTTATAGGGGTGCAGTACTTATAGATTAGATTATTAACTAGATTATAGATTAACTAGATTATAGAGCCTCATTCTAAACAAGTTATAATATATTGCATGGAATCGTCACAACATTGTCCCGGTACTGTCTCGGTAGCGTCCCTGAAATATTCTTGTTGTGTACCCTCAGTATCTCAGTAGTGTCCCAGCAGTGTCAAAAAAATATTCCAGCAGTGTCCGAGCAGTGTCCCGGTAGCGTCCCAGCAGTATCTCGATTGTGTCCTCTAGTGTCCCGGCAGTTTCCAGGCAGTGTCCCGGCAGTGTCCCACCAATGTTCCAGCAACGACCGTACAGTTTTCCGGCAATGTGTCTGCAGCGTCCCAGTAGTGTCCCGGCAGTGTCCCAGCAGTGTCCCGGCAGTGTCCCGGCAGTGCCCCAGCAGTGTCCCGGCAGTGTCCCGGCAGTGTCCCGTCAGTGGGTCTGCAGTGTCCCAGCAGTGTCCCAGCAGTGTCCCAGCAGTGTCCCAGCAGTGTCCCTGCAGTGTCCTGGCAGTGTCCCAGCAGTGTCCCAGAAGTGTCCCGGCAGTGTCCCGGCAGTGTCCTAGCAGTGTCCCAGAAGTGTCCCGGCAGTGTCCCAGCAGTGTCCCAGCAGTGTCCCGGCAGGGCGGGACTCAATTAAGCCGTCCTGGCCGCACCGCTTGACTTGATCTTGGCTCCAGGATTTCCCGCCAGCTTTTAATTATTCATGCGAAGACCCCCGCTAGGGGAGAGTGGGGAGTAAGGGGGGATGCTGGAAGTGGGAGTATATGGAGGGATGGAGTGTGGGAGGGAGTGAGATGGAGTGCAAGATGCATTGGGGTGAAGTGCATTATACAGGGAGGGCTGAGGGTTAAGTCGAACTCAGGACCCCGGCAGATTGTCAGAAAGTGTCACCCAAGGGAGCTCCGCTCGAGCTCTCTGATTGTTGATAAGCTCAGTTGAACGATCGTCTTCTCAGATTATCCGAATATATTTCTGCTCAATCATTCACAAGAAATCGATTCAATCGATTCTTTAAATTATAGCAGTCGGTGTAATCATAATTCAGGCACAAAAACTAATCATTCAGGAATGTGCTAGGAAAACAATTTCGCCAGACAAGAGCATTGCTCAACTCTATAGCTCTTCCATCATTTATGTTTTAATGTAATACGCAAACCATGTGACTTGTGACCATAATTATGGCCTTCATCACAGCGCGCTAAAAATAAAATTTAATATGCCAAAGTCTGTCACGGGTAATTTTGCCTTTTCAATCTGGAAAACAATTTTCCTTCGAAGCTCGAACTTGGGCGGTTGTGTTTTCTTCCTGGGATCTGGGCTTGAATTATTGAATACTCCGATCGAATCTCGTTAGGGATTCTTGAGCTACAAAAGGTTACGTCAGTCGGACGCGGAGCCAATACAAGGACCTAACAGGACGTTACTATCCGTCACTGGGCCACTAATGGTTGCTATTGGTTGTCCATTGATGTCTCCTGAAAATACATACGAGCGAAGATGATTGAATTCACTTTATTTAGGATCTCTTTCGTTGCAAAGCTTTATATCGCGGAGCAATCAGTTTGGCTCATATCGACCACGCAAGTTTGTTAAAAGCAATAAGGTAAGTTGGGAGGTTGTTGGGAAGCGGCGTCGTTCCTTATCCAATTATTGACAGCATCGAACGTTCGGCCGATGCAATATTCAGCGCCCCATTGTGGCCCTCCCTTGCTGGAAAATTGCAGCCGAATTCTCGCTAGTCGAACATCGGCCTTTCAGCGGCCGTTGATAAACAGGTCCGTATTTTTGGAAGGGGTTCCTGCCAGCTGCCATCCACACAGGATGTGGGCTTCCATCCGGGGGCTGTGGTGATGGATGATGGTTTATAGGCTGAAAGGATCCTGATGTATCCAGGAGGGGTATAGAGTTCAGAACGATTGCAATACCTGCTTTTGCCTATGTACTCAGTGATGTGCAATATTTTGGTCTTTAATAGGACTTCTAATAACGTTTGTGGCAGTCTCCTGCGTCGGTAGTGGACCGTTGACATGTCCACCAGTTTGGCGCACGAGTACGCTGCAGGTTCTTCTGCACACGAGTACAAGGGGCTGGTCTTCTCCTCCAGCTCAACGGCTGATGCTGGCAGGTCCAAACTAGAATCTGATTGCATAAAACTAATTTTTTTAAGGTCTGGACACACATTATCTATATTGTACCAACTTTATTGCACATATTTAGTCCGTTCGCAACGCGTATGCGCAGAGAAAGAGGTCACTTATTTTCAACTCTGCTGCTCTGTTTATTAAAATAAAATTCTTTCATGTTGGGTGTTTAGCCCCTCGCCTCATACTTTACGCAAGGAGATAAAAATGTGTAATTAAATATCAAAAACATTTTTGAATCCTGAAACGATAGCCGATACCTACTTCTTAACAAAGCGTAAGTCTACGAGGAAGCTACTTATTTAAGGCAGTCAAATTGTAAGTTAAATCTAATGCACACAAATTTATAACGAGCAAGATGATGACGTCTATATATGTGTTGCTCTTTGTAATAACTTTACAGAAAACTTGAGTTCCGTCCAAACATGGCTGACCCTATACGGAGGCGAACAACATGGCTCGTGAGCAGTGTTGCCAATAGCCACATCGCGCTGTGTGGTTGATAACACTGGCGCAGTGGTTGGCTGCAGTTGTAATACGCAGTGGTTGTCAACATTGATCTTATTCTGTTTTTGGCAGCACTGATCGCGTGCTGTGGTTGGCAGCACTGATCGCACACTGTGGTTGGCAGCACTGATGGCGTGCTATGGTTGGCAGCACTGATCGCACACTGTGGTTGGCAGCACTGATGGCGTGCTATGGTTGGCAGCACTGATCGCGTGCTATGGTTGGCAGCACTGATGGCGTGCTATGGTGGGCAGCACTGATGGCGTGCTATGGTTGGCAGCACTGATCGTACACTGTGGTTGGCAGCACTGATCGCACACTGTGGTTGGCAGCACTGATCGCACACTGTGGTTGGCAGCACTGATCCCACACTGTGGTTGGCAGCACTGATCGCACACTGTGCTGGCCAAGTTTCAATAAAACTCAAAGTTCTGAGAAGCGCTTGAGATTGAACTCAAGCGTGTCTCGGATGATAATAAACTTGTCTGAAACCCGTCTAAAGCCTGTCAAAGTTGCCGCCTAAGTTTGTGGCCAAGTCTGAGTCAGAGTTTCAAATAAGTTGAGTTGCGACCAAACGAAGCGTGGGGCTGTTTGACTATGAGCTCTGCGCATGCGCGGCTACCGACATCGAGGGTCAAAACAAACTACTTAATTGATGATCACGATTACGAGATATATCGTAGTTATACAGTAGTTAGAGCACTCTATTGCTGTTATAAGGACATTCTTTGCACGTATACTCACCGCAAGAATACTGTGTTACTGTTATACTGAGCGTAAGCACAATGTATTGTAGTTAAAAGTAAACACGTTTTAGGGGCCATGGTTCTTGCTGCCCAGATTATCATGCACGTGGCTCATTTATCTCGTTTTGACAAATTGTTGGGAATATCTTGGCTTGGTGATAAAAAAAACTTCATGAATAAGGTTTAAAATGTACAATAACAAACCATCGAACAAATTATAAATTAGTTTAGCGTAAATGTTTTTAAACAGTAAGTTTGAATAATAATGTTACAAACAACACACCTCAGTGAGACAAATGACGCGGAATTCCTTTCTTCCATTGACGAAGAGAAAGAAGATTTTCGTTCCTGTCTGGCTTTGTGTGTGGAGCTTTTAATTCTCAAAGGGCTGCTGATTAATGATCTCAGTGTTCCTGGCAGTGGGATGTTCCGTAGCAGCTTATTTAAAGCAAAAGAAACCTGAATAAAATGAGACTCAAGGGATTCCCTGAGGTGGACCTTTATTTATTGACTTGCACTCGAGTGCTGCCATCTGTCTTCGTCGGCCGCAGCTAATTGTAGCTGCTACAGGCATCAAGATTCTGCTCTTAGAGGCTCACGGCTTTTGCTACTATTGCAATAGGCCTGCTGCTTTTGCTCTTATTATTAAAGACCATCTGCTTTTCCTCCCATTACTAAAGGCCAGCCGCTTTTCTTCCCATTACTAAAGGTCTGCTGATTTTGCTCTTATTATTAAAGGCCAGCTGCTTTTCCTCCCATTACTAAAGGCATGTTGCTTTTGCTCTTATTATTAAAGACCAGCTGCTTTCACTCCTGTTACTAAAGGCCAGATGCTTTTGCTTTATATATAAATTCATATTTTTATTGCCAGCTAAAGAACGACTGCGCCAGTATAAATAACTCTTCCTTAAAACAGTCAGATGCCACTACTAATAAGGAACAGCTGATTACATGGGAAACAGCTCTATTTAGGCTTTTAGCTATTCCTGCACTATAGGTAAACTGCTTTTAGCTGCTGCTGTGTGAGTTCAGCTGAGCTACTTCACTAGCCCACCTGCTCTTAAGATAGTACAGCTGCCTCTGCTACTTCACTAGCCCACCTGCTCTTAAGATAGTACAGCTGCCTCTGCTACTTCACTAGCCCACCTGCTCTTAAGATAGTACAGCTGCATCTGCTACTTCACTAGCCCACCTGCTCTTAAGATAGTACAGCTGCATCTGCTACTTCGCTAACTCAGCTGCTGTTATCAGTCATCACTGATCGACTATCGGTAGCAGAAGATAGAATTTGTATATCAGGACTCCATGTGAAGACCTGGAAAAAGGATGCGACAGGACTTTTTCAAGCGCTTTTCTCTCAACTGATCACGCAGAATTTCTTTTGAGCTAAAATTCGTCTTGTACATTTTCTAAGCCAAAAATTCGCAACGATGACATTTCTCTAGCGTCACAATTACTAATTGGTGAGTGAGACCCTACGAAAATATCACTCCTTTTCACGGATAAGACAAAATGAAACTAAGCCCCGCGGTCGCACTTTGAATAATTGAAATTTTGTCTAGCTACTTAATTAATAGCGTCAATTTGAACTTATTCTCAATTTAGACTACCCGCCGATAATTTCTGTAGCGGTGACACTCAGGTCTCAACATTACCATATGTTTTCTGCTCACTTTTATCTGTGCTGGGTGCATTCAAGACTCATGATAATAATTGATAATAATTCAATATCAACTCATGATAAACAAATTACTACGGAGTTCATGTGCAGTAAATTGTCACTGCCGAAGCTACCCAACACGCGTCCCCAGCACTGGCCCGGTGACGACCGCCGCCGACGCGCCCCCAGCTAATTAAGCTTACATTATAAGGTCAAATTCGAGTATGGAAATCAAGAAGCCTCAGTAGGAATGGGAATTAAGGCCGGGAATTAGTTATCAAGGCAGGATCAGCGTGAATCAAGGAAGATTGATGCCCCGGGGCGGACGTTGTTTTGGGGGCTCCGAGCCGCGATTGTAACGCAGCGTTATGTAGGCGGGTGTAACACGACGTTATATTACAGGATGTATCTAACGTAGCTAACGGTTGGATGTAGCGCAACGTGACAATGATTTTAAATTTAATCTATTTATTTCAGTTTGAAGTAATGTATTTTCCCTAATAAATTTGTTCAACTTATAGCCCCAAATAGGAAATTATTTCAAACAAATTTCGAAGTCACAACAAATGCAGTTGTTTACAAGTTGATACCTCGAGATGGCTCAGAGGCTTCGATCCATCGTGACCTGGGACTGTTACGTTCGAAATAAATACTAAAGATACTCAAGTGGATGAGCACAACATCACTGCAGCGACACAGCACTGCAGCTTCTCGGCACGGCAGCACCACATCACTGCAGCACAGCAGTACAGCAGCACTACAGTGCTACAGCAAAGCAGCACGGCAGCACAGCAGCGCGGCAGCACATCAGCAGCACTTCAGCACAGCAGTACAGCAGCACCACAGCATTGCAGCACAGCAGCAGCACTTCAGCACAGCAGTACAGCAGCACCACAGCACTTCAGCACAGCTGTACAGCAGCACTACAGCGCTACACCATAGCAGCACATCAGCAGCACTTCAGCACAGCAGTACAGCAGCACCACAGCATTGCAGCACAGCAGCAGCACTTCAGCACAGCAGTACAGCAGCACCACAGCACTTCAGCACAGCTGTACAGCAGCACTACAGCGCTACACCATAGCAGCGCGGCAGCACAGCAGCATTACAGAAAAGCAGCATCACAGCATTGCAGCACAGCAGCAGCACTATAGCATAGCAGCACGGCACCACAGCAGCGCAGCAGCACAGCAGCACTACAGCGCTCCACCAAAGCAGCATAGCAGCACAGCAGATTTATAGCACTGCAGTAATCCTGCACAGCAACACTGCAGCACAGCAAAGCACTGTAGCACAGCTTTTTAATCATAAGTCAGACGTCTCCACAATCGTGGACGGTCAGCAATACCGGGACTTAAGAGCACGTCAATAAACCAGCGCCGGTCCGCCAATTACAGCACAATTTATGGCTTCATTCCGGCGCGTCGGAACAAAACACTTCAGTCTGGACGTGGTCGTCACGTGACGGCATAATTGCAGGTTTACAGGAATTCATGTCAGTGGCATGTTTTACAGTGTAGAAAATGTAATACGAGAAAGTGTTCATCTTTTACAATGTAAAAAAAGAAAATATGGAAGTTTTCATGTTTTCAATGTGAATTATGGGACACTTCATGTTCAACAACGAGTAAAATTTAGGACAAAGAAGTTTTAATGTTTTATAATGCAAGAAAACTTAAGCAGTTAAAACGTTCCTGTTTTAGAATGTAAAAGTGTTTAACTCTTGATCATTAAACCTCAATATAAGTTTCTCGTTAAGTAAACCATAAAATGCCGTTCGCCCACTTCATTGTACTAGAACTATAACTAGGAACTACAGTGATTGTTAATGATTAATTGCTATGATTATCAGAATGACAAACGCTCAATCACCTCGCATGTTCTAGAAACAAAACCAGCAATCAGAGACGTGAAACCCAAACTTACGATCATCGTAAGAACAGATATCATCCCGACAAATGATCACTAGGATGACGGATGGTTGAGACAGGGCACTAAACCCACAGTTTGATAACCACCTGTCGGGACAGACAGATGGTCTGCACTCAGCTGGTTCACTTACTCATAGTCAACTCGAGCTCATGAAACGATCTACTCATACTCAGTAGACTCTCGTATTCACGACACGATCTACTCATACTCAGTAGACTCTCGTATTCACGACACGATCTACTCATACCCAGTAGACTCTCGTACTCACGACACGATCTACTCATACTCAGTAGACTCTCGTACTCACGACACGATCTACTCTTACTCAGTAGACTCTCGTATTCACGACACGATCTACTCATACTCAGTAGACTCTCGTACTCACGACACGATCTACTCATACTCAGTAGACTCTCGTACTCACGACACGATCTACTCATACAACAAATACAGCAGACAACAAATACAATATTAAAAAATTGACTCTAACATAATCTTAGTTATACCAGTTAACCATTGTTCACTTAAACTAACATTGACGTTATTCCCTCATTATCCAAGCTTCATCACTCCTCATATCTACTTAAATGGTAACGCTTGCCGGCTACTGCTTGGGACAGTAAACGACCTCGAATTATTGCAAGAAATAATCATTAATCATTTGTTTCTCAATTAATAATTATCAAGAATGAAGCAAAAAGAATAAATCGTCAGACATTACAGTCCTCACAAATCTGTACCACATAAACTCGACAAAATTGAGCTCGACAGGACGAATAAGCTTCATGAATATTGAATCATGATAAGTGTTCCAACATTAGTTTGATGTGGAAGATGTTCGTATTAGATCGATGTTATATTTATGAGTGAACATACTTCATGTGGCTGAGAGCGCAACATATGTTACGTTCACATGATGGACTTCTTAATGGAGCGTTGGCAACGTCTCAGTTGCCAGCGAGTCATTAATAATGTTCTGCATGATACATGTTGCCCGCGGTGATGAACGGACTCCAGTCACGGTACGGCTGGGTCTGGTGTCACGGGCTCACTATTTGTCACGGTACGGCGTGGTCTGGTGTCACGGGCTCACTATTTATCACGGTACTGCGTGGCCTGGTACCGCGGGCTCACTATTTGTCACGGTACGGCATGGCCTGGCGTCACGGGCTCACTATTTGTCACGGTACGGCGTGGTCTGGTGTCCCGGGCTCACTATTTGTCACGGTACCGCATGGCCTGGTGTCACGGGCTCACTATTTGTCACGGTACAGCGTGGCCTAGTACCGCGGGCTCACTATTTGTCACGGTATCGCATGCCTGGTACCGCGGGCACACTATTTGTCACGGTACCGCATGGCCTGGTAGCACGGGCTCACTATTTGTCACGGTATCGCATGGCCTGGTACCGCGGGCTCACTTTTTCTCACGGTACCGCGTGGTCTGGGACCGCGGGCACACTATTTGTCACGGTACCGCATGTCTGGGACCGCGGGCACACTATTTGTCACGGTACCGCGGGGTCTGGTATCACGGGCTCACTATTTGTCACGGTACCGCGTGGCCTGGTACCGCGGGCTCACTATTTGTCACGGTACCGCATGGTCTGGTGTCACGGGCTTACTATTTGTCACGGTACCGCGTGGCCTGGTATCACGGGCTCACTATTTGTCACGGTACCGCGTGGTCTGGTATCACGGGCTCACTATTTGTCACGGTACCGCATGGCCTGGTGTCACGGGCACACTATTTGTCACGGTACCGCATGTCTGGGACCGCGGGCACACTAATTGTCACCATGGTTCCTTTTTGGCAGCGCATTTTTTAAAGCTGTCCTTAATTCCTTTCCCGTTCTTTTCATTTTCCAACCCCCTTCCCCCCTCACTTTCTCCTTATCTTCAGTAATCGGATTAAGAAAACTTTTACGAGGACTTCAAAGCCGCGCCGTTAATGAGAGAAAAATATCTGGCCTCCACATTAACTTCACATTAAGTCCGGACCTACTTCCTCATTAAGCTGGGGTTTCCGTGTACATGGCCGTGCAGCGGTATATCTGGTGACCCTACAGCCGTATATCTGGTGACCCTACAGCCGTATATCTGGTGACCCTACAGCCGTATATCTGGTGACCCTACAGCCGTATATCTGGTGACCCTACAGCCGTATATCTGGTGACCCTACAGCCGTATATCTGGTGACCCTACAGCCGTATATCTGGTGACCCTACAGCCGTATATCTGGTGACCCTACAGCCGTATATCTGGTGACCCTACAGCCGTATATCTGGTGACCCTACAGCCGTATATCTGGTGACCCTACAGCCGTATATCTGGTGACCCTACAGCCGTATATCTGGTGACCCTACAGCCGTATATCTGGTGACCCTACAGCCGTATATCTGGTGACCCTACAGCCGTATATCTGGTGACCCTACAGCCGTATATCTGGTGACCCTACAGCCGTATATCTGGTGACCCTACAGCCGTATATCTGGTGACCCTACAGCCGTATATCTGGTGACCCTACAGCCGTATATCTGGTGACCCTACAGCCGTATATCTGGTGACCCTACAGCCGTATATCTGGTGACCCTACAGCCGTATATNATGAACACATGGTAGTTAGAAGACCATGAACACATGGTAGTTAGAAGACCATGAACACATGGTAGTTAGAAGACCATGAACACATGGTAGTTAGAAGACCATGAACACATGGTAATTAGAAGACCATGAACACATGGTAATTAGAAGACCATGAACACTTGGTAGAAGAAAAGAAGAACAATAACAACACGAAGTAGTGGCTACAAGTACAACATCAACACACATGGTGATGGACATTAGCACTTTGCATAAGAACAACTCATTGTGTTAGTCATACAAAATGCAGAATAATACACAGCAGAAGCAACACCTGGCAACTGTGTACATGAGTGGACGCCTCGGCATATATCAAAAACATTAATCATAAAGCTCTGAACATGATTTTGATGATATACTTGTGAATAACATTACCTTTTTTGTTAATAACCTACCAATGTGTAATGATGGAAAATGTGCTACTGCCTGCCTCTTTGATAACTTGAGGTTCCGATGCTGTTGCATTCGTGCTGCTCGTGCCTATAGCTGATAACGAAGAATTTCTCGTAATTCAGAATTGAATTACGAATTACGAATTGAATTTTCGTAATTCAGAATTGAATTACGCAGAATTTCTCAAGTATCACATACTACTTAAAGCGTAGAATAGCGAACTTTAATAATTGATTCATTAATATGAAATGATTTTTGAAAAATTCCATTCAAACTTGGCAGATGCAGAATACCAACTCCAGGGTTTTTGCTCATCAAGTTTGATTAACTCATTAGATGTAGTGCTTCTGATCCATTAATTAATTTAATTCCATTATTTGCACACTTTGCTGATGACATAGAATATCATGAAGCTCTTCAAATATATAATATTAGATAAAATTTCCATACAAATAAATTTTCCTGTCTATATGAAATTCGACCAGCAAGCAGAGCTGCTGCAATGAATGGCGTTCTGTGCGCGTTTTTCGTAGCGTGTGTTGAGAATTACGGAGACACCAAACGGCTGAAGTTCGGGTCATTACTGCGGCGTGAAGCGGCGATAGGTATGGTGGCGATACGCGAGGGATGGTGGCGATACGCGAGGTATGGTGGCGATACGCGAGGTATGGTGGCGATACGCGAGGTATGGTGGCGATACGCGAGGGATGGTGGCGATACGCGAGGTATGGTGGCGATACGCGAGGGATGGTGGCGACACGCGAGGGATGGTGGCGATACGCGAGGGTTGGTGGCGATACGCGAGGGATGGTGGCGATAAGAGAGGTATGGTGGCGATACGCGAGGGATGGTGGCGATAGGAGAGGAAAGTGACGATACGTGAGTAGTGTTGGTGACACTTTAAAGATGGTGCATGATACCAGTGAGATGTTGCAAAACAAAATCGAAAACTACAAAAGAAAAAGAAGAGGTTTTTTGAGAGGATGGGTTGGTTTGGATATAACCAAAAAAATATATGTTATACAAGGTTGCGTTTATCAATTGAAAGTACAATAGAAAAACTTATTTACCAATAATTTGAGTTATTTTATCCAATCTACTGCTGATATTGTGTAGCTGAAAAGTTGAACTATCGCTGGGCATGCAACTTGCGCGCCGCCATACGCGCATGCAAATTATGTGCGCACTGCACTGGTCGCTTCCGAGGCTCCTGGCAGTTTAAATTATGCATTGGTTCCACAACTTTCGTATCACTGCCAACGAACAAGGGTGGAAAAATGTAGTACTTCTCTGTCTCGCAATAGCGCTGAATTGTGCCAGCACCAGACCAGCACTGAGGTATACTCTTGAGAGTGTCGGGGTTCCAGTCTTCGGAAAGTTGTTCAAGTCATTTAAAGTTGTGTGATGAACTTGTGCACAATGCTGAATGCTAACGGCTCAGCTGCCTTTATTGGTATTGAGAGAAAGGTGTGTGCAGAATCGAATTCAATCAAATTTGTATAAAGGTAACTGAAATTAATGGGATCCTTACGGTAACTTAGCTTCTCCGATAATCATCAAAAAGGTGCATATACAACGAAAAGCCAGATCAGATAAAATAATCCTTATAGAAGGCGATAACTTCGCACAAAAGTAATCCAAGTTGGATGTCAGACAATCAGAAAATATTTCACATGCAACGCATTTTTTTCAATCCATTTAAATTAATATACAAAACCAAATATTTCAATTGTTCACTGACAATTGCGACCATAAAAGGCCTGTCAATCTCCATAAGAGTCTTTCAGAACCTGCCACTAATCCCAAACAACAGTTTTGAGTCCCAAATTCGTAGTTTTGTCTTTCATTTAGCTTCACCGCCACGTACGTCTACCAGGCAGATAACGTTTGGTAAAATGAATAAACTTAATAAACGTAATTTCAGAGTTAAAAATAAACGTTTACTGAACTGGAGATGTCTGATTATTTTTTAATGTTAATAAACATGCATGCTAATGAATCAGTGAATACATCAGTAGTTATTCTGCTGTAAAACCTCAACTGCCACTGATCGATTTCTCTTATTAAATGAAACCGTTGATATGGCAGTTAAAATATGATATCTTTGCATCAATACGTTAATATGACAATTAAAATATGACGTTATTATATTAAACAATTATTATGAAAGTCAAAATATGACTTTTGTGTATTAAACCGATATTATGAGAGTCAAAATATGACTTTAGTATATTAAACCATTATTATGAGAGTCACAATATGACGTTTTTTGACGACGGGCTATTGCATTATATATGAACTGATAGTGCGCTACTATGTTATTATAAAGCATATGATTCTATGTAGATAATTGGATAATAACACGTTATTTTGTTGGTTCTAATTAAGGAGGCAAATAATGGAGTTTTGAATTTTATAGGAAAGCGTGTCGATGCGAGATTACATCATCTATGTAATTGTTGTTTGTAATTAGAATATTGTAATTACTATTGATTTTTAATCTTCTTGAACTGATGGTTGAACTGATTAATTAATTGGCATGAGATTGGCGGCGATAAATTGGATTGGTTTCCGGTTCATCGTGAAGTGAATTTGGTTTCAATTTGTTCGCCTTCCGCACAACGCATCGAAGCTTTGATAATTATTAATTAAATCTGTCAAATATGCATCGCCTGGCAAGTATTTATTTATGTCTCTGTGTCTTTCAGTCTTCATATTTTATGAGTTTGACAGTAAACTGCCCTGTTCATTCTTCTTTCTGAATCATGAACAACCTAATGCATGAAATACATTTTCATATTCTATCTTATTATATATTAGACCACCTGCTGGAAATTAAAGTTCCAGGTATCAGCGTTCATCTAAAACGATTTAAAGGCTTCTTCTTAATTGCTTTTATTTAATGGCAGGAAATCCCTGAGCGATCACAAGCGTTTGATCTTCTTCAACATCACAGAGACTTTTGCCGACAGGTATCGTCACCGGTAAACTATACCTAACAAAATTTAGAGTCGCCCCAGCTTCTGGTAATCCAAAGCAGAAAGGTAGACGCGAATGGCGTTGGCATAGGGTTAAATATCAGGGACAAATGAAATACCATTTGCATACCTGCTTAGGGTAACTGCAGTTACCTGAAGTTTAGGTACGAAAAACGTAGGCAACGAGTTATGTATCAGCAACCAATGAAATACCCATTGCATACGTGCTTAGGGTACCCGCTGTTACTAGGAATTTAGGTACGAATAACATTGGCAACGGGTTGAGTATCAAGAAACAAAGAAATACCCTGCGCATACTTGTTCCTGGTAACGGCCGTTACTGGGAATTTAGGTACGTGACATGGGTGAAAGTATCAGTGAATAAAGAAACTTCTTCTGTCTACTAACGGCAATAATTATTGTACTTTCCACCCCCACGAGACGCTAACTTCATTGGCGATATTGTATACGATACGCAATAAAAAATAAATAAATTGTTGTGCCTGTAACGTGTTTGATTTACTTTAGCGCATATATGACGGTTTTATGATAAATTTAGTTTTGCATAAATATTTTCTATTGAATCTAAGCACGATAAACTCAAATTTATGCGTTCCTCGACCAGCGAAATATTCGTGTATGACTCAGAGGGTCATACACGAGTGAGTGAGTCGTTGTTAAATTAACAATTAACTTTTCGCTTTGTGTAGTTCACGCTGACCAAGCTTTACCCCGCCAAAGAGTGTAGAAAGTGCGTCACTATTTACGCAACATGACCAATTAATTTTTATAAATAACATGTAAACTTTATGTACAATTTGAGTGCACGTTCCCATCATATAGAAGAGCGGCAAGTCTCAGATTTCTGGTCCTGGATCTAGTTTCAACGCTTGCAGGCCGTAACAAGATATCATTCAGCTCAGAAATACTTTGTTGTGGAAATGATAATGTGTAATTGTTTGGACAATATTGCACATTTTTTTCTGAAAAAAGATGATTGTTTAACAGATTCATGTGCTGACCACTTAATCTAATTTTTCGCCTCTCAAGCAGCTTTTATTTAACATTTTCCAACTGTTCCCTTTTGAAAAGCTGTGTTGAATTGGAAATTTAATTGCAAATTGAACAATTTAAGATTAATAATTTACTCTAATAATTACATAGGTGTAAATTTTTGAGTTATTCATAATCAATGTTCGGCTCAGGCTCCCACAGCTTTTGTTTAACATTTCCCGAATATTTCCTTTTGAAAAGCTAAGTGTTGAATTGGAAATTTAATTGCAAATTGAACAATTTAAGATTAATAATTCACTGCAATAATTAGGGGCACATTTTTTAGTTATTTATGATCAATTTTCAGCTCAGCATCGAGTTTCCTCTTGAATATAATAACGCTTGCTACATTTCAATAGTTTCCTCTTGAATATAATAACGCTTGCTACATTTCAATAGTTTCCTCTTGAATATAATAACGCTTGCTACATTTCAATAGTTCGAAGTGCTCAGGGTACGGGGAAGGGCATCGCTGGTGGTGGATGGCAGCCGTCAATTTCATGTCAATTATCATACGCTGTCTTGGTGGCGGGGCAGCGGGTTTAGACATTTACGTGGTGCTAGAATTAATATTATACAAATGCTGGTTTGTATGTTTATAATAAACTTATGTGAATTTTGTTTACACAAGCTAAAGCTTTCTTTTAATCTTTGCCTAATAATTCACCAGCTAAATAAATTCTGACGGTAATATAAGATGACAAGACTGCGATTTTGGAGTTGAAGCTCAAACGGTGGGATGAGCATGAATTTTGATGTACACATTTTTAATTAACTGTTAAATGAAACAAAATTTATTTTGGCCATTGTATATGCTTCGATGATTGAGTAATGAATGACGCTTGACTTATCCAGTGAAATTTATATCTCTGTCCGAAGCACTCGACGGAACTAACCCCCTATCAAGGCTGTGCAGGAGTCAGCGAGGACCCACTAAAGTGAGTCACGGCTAAGTCAGTACTCAATATGACAAAAAAAAAAAAACATTGCGCGGGTCTAAAATTAAATGCTTGAATAATTATCTTTTAATTTCGTTTTTCTGAGCACATTTTCTTGCCAATTTCAGCAAGAGATATATACAAAAATTAACCCTGTTTGATGCTCATTCCATTGTTCGCTTTTTCGCCTAAATAAACTTAAAATTACCCTTAAAATCTTATGATGCCACCAGTTATTATAAGAGGCAACGTTAGATCAGTTGAGAATATACTTATTGTTAAATATACTGAAATATACTTATAAAAATATACTTATTGTTAATAATTTTGTGGGGTTAGGTTAGGTCTTCATCCTTCATCATGTTGCTCGCTTCGTCAGCACTTGACAACGCCTTCTTGGCAGGCTGTCAACGAAATATCGCTTGAAATTCACCATTGGAACGTCTATCTATTGATCACAACGTCTGTAGCTGGTTATAGTCTAGATCAATGCGTCTATATTGAATCGTTCTGAACATCTTTAGTGGAGAAAAAATGGCCTCAACTATGATAGACTAAATTAGAATCACTTCTTATGAACCTCGATGTAGGATTTGAAACTTGACCAAGGTTTTAACTTTGACGCATTTGTGATTTTTTGCGGCATAAAATGTGCGATTAAGTATTCATTACGGTCGAAAGTTTTAAAGTTGCATGCCATTATGAACTGGTTAACAGTGGATATATATCATTGAAGTCACTGGAGTTTGAATCTTACATAAATTCTTCCATTGAGTATCCAAACATTTCGAAGTCTATGAGGTACGTTTCGTAGAGATCCTTCACCAGCTCACGAGGAAGTTCCTGCCGAAATTAAATTCAAGAATAGAGTAAGTAAACTGTGATGATTAAATATAGAAGGAGCTGGAAATATATCAATGCATCGATCGTGAATGAAAATCTGTACACGTTTGTTCATATTTTCTTATCACTCTTACTTTGATTATAATTCAATATATTAATTAAAACAACAAAAATGATACATAGAATAATTGAAAGCAAAAGATACGAGCATTCCTCCTGAGGTACTCGGGGCTTATTTGAGCGACTCTTACCTTGAAATATTGCACGGCCGTGGCAGTGGCGTTCGAAATGTTCAAGTGAATATCGTTTCTTGATTTGAAGTCCAAAGCCTGTTGTACATACCTGCAAACAATATCATTGCACACAATAATGATATTTTAAAAATCAGAAGAAAACCATACGTTCGATATATTTTTGGGATTATTAAAACAAATGATAGAATAAATCAATCGCGGGCTCATCAAAATTTCGATAGTAGCATTCGTAACTTTTTTTTTTTGTATTTATCAACTTGTACCCATAAAGGGATGAAATTAGAAAACGATGGTAGACTTTGATAGTTTATAAGAGTTCATTTAATAACCACAGAATGCATTTAATTAGAATTCTCATGCATTCTCCGTTCTAATCGAACTTTTAAAAAAGTTAAAAAAACATATTACATGCACACTGACCTCATATCTTCGTCCCACGTCTCCACCTTAATAACATATTTGTACTGAACATTACACGGCACACACGACACATAGTACGCGCGCCAGTGGCCGTCAATTGCGAGGTAAGGGAAGCTCGGGCGCCGGCGCGTCTCTTGCACCACGAACTCGGCAAATGTTTTGAAGGAAATTCCTGAATTTTCTTCATCGAATAAATATTGCATCTCAGGGCTGATCCTGCACACACAATAAAATTATATATTTGGGATCGTGTTCATATAACCCGAATGAATAATTTCTGGTCTTACACAATAAAAAGTACATATATGAGATCTTATAGTCACATAACCCGAATGAATAATTTCTAGCCTTTTAATGAAGAATTGTATTTTTGGTTTAAATTCTGTTTAGTAAAAAAAAAGTATTACTGAGATTGAAACATGATTCATCAATTCAATTAAATGAACTGTTTAAAGAATTTCCGCAAAGCCTGACTAAAAATTTAGACTGATAATTTCGATTACTAACGAATGGAATGCTTTCTTTAGCTCAAAGTAAGATTAGAAAAGAACCATTACATGACCTTCGTGTTTGCAAGTGAGGATTTTTAATAGTCATTAAAAACAATCATCTAGATCTAACACGGATAGGAAATTAGTACATTTTATTCCTGTGATATTTTTATACATGATCCATTAAATGTGAAAAACCAGCAAGTAAATGTCGAAATTGACGTTGCATAGGCATGTAACATAAACAATAGAATTTTTTAGAAAACCGTGGCTAACCTGAAGTATTTTTTGTTTTCTCTTTGAAATGAAGCTATAAAATGAAACCGAATAGTATATATAGTATATATTAATGTAAACCTTTAGTAGTTCTCACTTGTCTCGGTCGCAGAACTCAATTTTATCTCGGTAGGCCGACACGAGGCGAGTGAAGGGATGTCGAACTACCAGCACCGTGCGAAAAATTTCTAGAAGGTCTTGAGCAAACCTGCAGACCAAGAAATTATCTTACAACTAGCAAAAGATAAGGCGTGAACAGCAGACACAAACTCTTATGTCGGCATGACTCACTTAACATCACTCGCTCAGCTTCACAACATAATGTCATGTCTGCATGGCTCACTGGTCATCACTCGCTCAGCTTCACAACATAATGTCATGTCTGCATGACTTACTGGTCATCACGTGCTCAGCTTCACAACATAATGTCATGTCTGCATGACTTACTGGTCATCACTTGCTCAGCTTCACAACATAATGTCATGTCTGCATGACTTACTGGTCATCACTTGCTCAGCTTCACTACGACATAATGTCATGTCTGCATGACTCACTTCTGTCTGCATGACTCACTTCTGTCTGCATGACTCACTTCTGTCTGCATGACTCACTTCTGTCTGCATGACTCACTGCTTATCGTTATCACGCAGCTTCAAGACCCTGAAGCCGATGTAGTTGGTTGACCACGTATCTTTCAGCGCCTCCAGCAGGTCCGGGAACTCCTCGCTCAGGAGGTGGGCAACCATCGACGACGAACCTGCCTGGGGCACGGAAATATACTGTTTTTTTTAATAAATTCTACATATTAATTAAGCGTTCATTTGTTTCTAGGATGTTAGTACAGATAAAAACAACGTGACATTATATAATTGCTTGCTGCATCGAAAAAAATTGACGAGAAATAAATATATTATTTTAAACATCTACGTATTTACATAAGTTATAGTAATATCAGCGTTCGTTGTCGGGGAGTTAACCTCACAAGTATCAGCAAGCACACAATAAAACAAAGCGAGAAATAAGAGGAAAAGCCGCCATTATTGCAAGATGTGTGAGCATCATTTGTTCACTACGATAGCTTTGACAGTGATTATAAATTTTACCTGCACTAGTGAGTTATTTAAAAATTTTTGTGTTAATTAGTAGAGCGTGAGTGACCAATGTATGCTGGCTACATTTACGCCTCTTAACAGCCATAATAGATGAGCTACGCTTCTCTGTACTTTCTTTCAAAATGATGTAAACTTTCTATAAAATATTCCACCACAAAAAGAAGTATATTTATAAAAAAATATAACTCAGTACTCACTGCAGTGAGTGACAGAGAGCGCATTTTCTCATCGACGAAAACTTGAGGTCACGGACAGACGGACGGACAGACAGACGGACATGGCGAGCACAATAGTGCATTTTTTCCAGAAATGAGAAAATGCGCTAAAAAGGTTGATCAATTCATGATAATCGAACAAAAGTTTACCTTGAAGTTGACGCACACGACGACCTGTTTGTTCCAGAGCCACCTGTAGTTGCCCAGGGGCAGCTCAGCGGCGGGGAGGGCGGCCGCGCTGCTGTACTCGTGGCACGCCTCGGTGATTCTCAGCCGTCGCTCCTCTTGACGTTTCTATTGGCAAATGATTAAAAGACAAGTAAAAATGTTAATAGGAGTTAATAGCAATTCTATTTTACAATTGTTTTGAATAAAGAAAAAACAAAATAAATAATATTAAGCTATTGAAATAAAGCCAGGTTAAAAAGTTTTTTTGAATATCTGATATGAAGATGAATATACGTTTGTGTTTCTGAGTTCAAACGCAAAATGAGTATTAACAGATTTGCATGATCATTCGAGAACTTAGGTATTAATTATGTGTTCTCAGTAGTCTTCTTAAGAATCATATGTATAAGATATTTATCATTTTGATCACAATAATTACAATACGTACAATATCTTAGATAGCGTGAGAGTGATTCAGTCAAAAAAAGGCTTCAAAATAATCTGGTGGTAATGATTTATACGATGTATATCTCAACAATTTCTTTGCTTTGGTTAAATAGAACTCAAGCGACTTACGGCTAATAACTGTCTACGATCTGGGAATGTCAGTAAATTATGTTATAATATCGCCACCCTAGCGATGTCAAAATGTTTGTAATATTCTTATTAAATTATATTGATTGTGAGAGACACCTAACAAAATCATATCATGACAAGCAGTAGTCTCTTCTGAAATATTACCATGACTTCTTTCCGTTCGTATGACGGCTTGATTGGAAACTTTGCTCGATAAATAGGAGCGTGGATGTAATAAAAATAAACTAAATCACTACTTGAATTTTTGCAGTCCGACCCAAAATAAACCAAGGGCAACACTCAGATAAATAGTAGGTAGACTACTAGTATATAGATAAAGCTATGGAAATATATATGTTCAGATTTGAAATGCCCAGCACCATATCGAACCCGGTGGAAGTCTAGTAGCTACTTGAAGCTATCGTCAGTCATGAAAAGATCCGGTCAAATGAAACGATATTAGATCTTCTGTGAACAAGGCACGAAAAGGAAAAGAATCGGCGACAGGCCACATNTATGTTATGATATGTTATGTTATGTTATGTTAGGTCATGTTATGTTATGTTATGTTATGTTATGTTATAAATAAACTCACCTCCATTAATTGCATCCATTCTTTATTGGCGCCCCAACCGTCAAACGTGATGTAAACCTGCACACATACGCACGGCATTGATTTATCAAGAAAACCATCAATGTTCTGTTATATATCAGTCATGTCGGAAAAATTTTTAAACAATTTTAGCAATAATCGATGAATACAAGAAGTAGAACGAGAAATTATCATTAAAATTTTTGCAAAACTCAAAAACTCAAATTTTAAAATAAGAAAAGATTATATAACTTTCAAAAAAGTTCAAATAACTCACAAGCTAAAATTTTAGTATAACTCAAAAGCTTTTCCATCATCTAGAATTTACCAAAACGAATCTTATAAACGATCAAGATTAAAAAGAACAAGTCAGCGAAGCAGCGAGTCTCTTCGTTAGTTTTCGACTGCACCGCATTCCCGTAAGCTTTAGGATGGGTACTCGGGAGAATTTTTCCTTCATATTGAGTATGATTTGCAATAATTTAGATGACATGGATTCTGCAGAAAAAGACGGTACATAACATAGTGATGTCGGCGCTAAAGAGTAGGCCTGATGTGGCCTGTCGCCGAAGCTTGAACTTTTCGTGACTTGTTCATAAAAGATCTAAAATCATATCTGTTCAGTATTTTAACAGATATGATTTGCATGAGTTGGAAATCCTGCTTCGAGTTCTACACAGCTCGAACAATACTGCCACAATATTTTATACTAAATATTCTCATTATATTCAATAAGCCAGTTAAGACGATTACAATAACGATGAGGGATGGTAAAACCGGCGCGCACAATGAAATATTATACACTCGAGAGGCTATTACCATGAATGAGATGGCAGTGACGACCCACAACTTTGTGAGCTTCCAGTTACCAGTCCTTGCCATTGCGGACGAAGGAGTATTAATCCCAGCTTCATAGCAAATTTCAGAACTGTACTCGTCGTATTGATCTTAAAGAATACATCTTGAATGTTCACTGAAAATCTATTGTTCCTGTGAACGTACCCGCCTCTCGACCGACACACGCTCACTTCGACTTCTCCGGAACGACTACCGTACAAACCGTACGCTTGACCGGTCGAAAAAAAAACGTTCCGTTTCAAACCGGTTCTGAACATGAAACTCAGTTCAGCTCGTGGCAGTCTGTTTTTAAAATGGATCGGGCTTGGGCATTACAGTCAAGGGAAAATTTGCTGCTATGTTACTATCATGCTAAAAATATGTTATATATATATCAATATCACTAAATGACTGCATTCCAAGCACAATGAAAATTGCGATTATATTATGTAATATAACGATTATATAAGGACTAATGTAATATATATATATAGTAGACATTCCTTCATCACGAGACATTTCTTCCACAGTACTGAACCGATTTGAATAAAATTTTGAATATAAATTCCCAACTACCCAACGGTGATGTTTAGCTCGCAAAATTTTTTTAGATTTTGCTTTAGTTCGCGAGTTTTTTCTATTTTCCCGTCATTCGTGATTTAAACAGCAATACGTGCTTAAATTCGCAGTGAACAAGAAATTTCTTCTAAAATACTGAACAGATGTGAACGAAACTTTATTAATGAATGCCTAACCTCCCAACGGTGATGCTTAGCTCGTGAAAATGTTTGCGATTTTGTCTTCGTGTGCGAGTTATACGGCTTAACGCATACGGCTCTTGGTCAATGCAAATTTAAAAATTAACATGAGAAATGCCGTTCGTTTCTCCGTACATTCGTATAACTCGCAAACGAATAAAAAATCGAAAATATTGTCATGAGCTAAATCCCTGACGCCAGTCGTGGCGTACAATAGAGCAAGGACTATGTATCGTTTGATAAAGTGTGAGTTGTGACGCAAAATTTTAGTTTTGTCAAGTTCTGCTACTTATATAAGATTTCTGCTTTAGAATCGCGTTCTTGTCTTATTCTAACTCCCTGCTCTAGCTCTCTCTTTGTCACATTTTTTGTTATAAATTTTTATTTTTCGTTAATCTTCAAATATGTTAAATTTATCTGTTGTCATTTGCGTTTAAATCAGGTACAGCCTAGAGCTTTGCTTACTAACCAATAGGAAAGCAAGCGATTTTACGAATAGCGTCCCGTCTTTCGTTGGCGCAATTGATTGTATAATTTAGAAATAAAGATGAATAGGATCAACATCTGCCAAATACACTGTTAGAAAAATTACCATTAACGGTATTATACCGGCGTTTCAGTGGCCGGTCGGCACGTGAAAAGAAACACCGTGTCGCCGTTTTTATTCTAATTTAACACTAGAAATCCGTAAAACATATGATAAAAACGGCGAAACAGTTTATTTTCACGGGGCCACCGGCCACTAGAACGCCAGTGGGACCGTTTTTTCACCGTTTTTTCTAACAGTGTATGCGATTTAGTCTGTACATAGAAATTAACACGTTAGTCCGATTGCTTGATCTTGTAATATTATTTCATTTATTGTACTATAATGCAATTTGTTTCTATGTACCACTACGTCCTCGAGAAATACGTTCGTGGTATGCATATGTACCACTTCCGAGTCGACGTAATGTAATCATGTGCAAGGAAAATGACTGTCAGTTACTTGTTTGCAGCTCATAAAACTGTTCATCGAATTTTCTCTTTTAAAAAATTCTTGTATAAAATTTATCATTTTAAACCGATAAATGAAATCTTGTATAGACATCTTGACTAAAAGCAAATTAGAATTTTATCCCAATGCTGAGGGCATTCTCGTTGCATATCTGATAAGTTACTATTAGATATATGAATTATTGAGTGAAATATATTAGTTCATGTGAAATGCATCGTAAACAACGTGCAGGATGCGACTCACCTTCACACTCTTCTTCTTCTTTTTTGGCCGTTTTCTTGGCTTTTAAATTCTTGATAAGCTTGCAATTTAAGCAATCAAGTGATTCTAGCGGGTTCTTTACTTTGCCACTTCCGACAAGTAAACTAATAAAAATTTCAAACCAATTTCATTGTTATTTCCACTGTGCTCAGATATAAGTACTAGAAATTTTGTCTTTTAAAAGAAATACATTTTTTTCCTTTTTCAGCCCTAAGCAAGCTTTTTTCCATGTTTGCAGCTCATTTGGAATTCATTTGCCAAATAAAGTTTTTTTATTATGTTTCAATAGGACATACGTTTTTTTTTATTTTTATAATTGGTTTCTCAGATACATTCTATTTGCAATATAAGAGGTCCAGCCACATTTTGGGAAGTGACGACTCGTTCCGGTATATTTTGTATGTACCTGTTTATAAAGGAAATTAGCAAATCAAGCAAATAATAATTTATGAATTTAAATTTTTTATTAAATTTAATTTTTAATACTCAAATCTTTTGAGCAAATCACATGGCACAGTCTTTAAATGATGCTTCATGAAGCAGAATAATGCTCAGGATATTAAGAATAGTATTTATTTGACTCACTCGGAATAATGGTGCAATTAAAGACATGTTTGTGAGCCTTCTTGGTACCGCAGTAGTCTTATCGACTTGGTTTTTACACAATACAGGCCTACCTGATTTGGGCATTGTGATTGTAGATGACCTTAACGTCAGCCCAGGAACAATAAAATTTTATGTGGGCTGAAATTCATGTGATGCCTTTATTACCAACCATATGCGCGTAGATTTAACATGCTTGTTTCACACGATCTGTCCCTGCTTATCTTTCTTTTGGCTATCTTGTCCTGCAGCTGCAAGGAACCGGTGGGTTCACACCCAAACATTACAAAATATATCACTTGTGTCTGGACTGCCGTGTCGTGACCGCTGTGTTCTGCAGTTCAACTGAACGCCCCGACATTGCACGGTAAAAATAAAATTAATACTTATAATTATTATAAATTTAATTTTTCAGACGTTCATTAATCAGAGTGCGTCACACCGGTATTTCTGGGATACATTAATGTCGTTGAATCCAGTATAAAATTTAGAAGGTTGTTAAATTGTGATATTTATGCCGCGCTATTTCTCTTATCCGAGAAAGGATTTAACTTCACGATTTGAATCCTTAAGTACAATTCATGATCTAGCGATCACTAAGAGACATGTCAAATTGAATGCCGAGATAAAATTTACAAAGTAATTTAAAGCACATATATTATTCTGAACTATAGTGGGATGTATTAAACACATAAATATCAATCACGGTAAGACCCCGGCAATTTGAGGAACGATAGTGAGCTCGTCATCACTTTTCATGTCTTTGCTTTTGCTAATTAGCGTACATCACAAATTTTGTCATGGCTTAATTTATCGCCGTGGCTTAATGATGTGTGCGCACGACCAAGACGCAGCTGATAGCAGCTGCGAAGACCGAATTTTTCGGCCTTGCAATAATATAATATAAATTTAAGCAATAATATATAATTTTATATAAATTTAATATTAATTCAAGTACTTATATTAATTTAAAAAATTGCAGTTATATTAATTAAAGCAATAATATATGAAAGATTAGTGACTGTAAGCTAGTCAATCTGCATACGTTATTGCTCATTAAATGTTAAGATAGGTTCTGGATATTATTCTATTCCAGCTCTAATATAAATTTAGGCAATAATATATAATTTTATATAAATTTAAGCAATAATATACGAAAGATGAGTGACTGTAAGCTAGTCAAATCTGCATACGTTATTACTCATTAAATGTTACGATAGGTTCTGGATATTATTCTATTCCAGCTCCATAGTTCATCGGCCAATGACGAACAAATGAGACAGTAAAACAGTGAAGAGCGTTCCCAGTAACTTTAATTTCGGTGACGCATCGCTGAGAGGCAAAATTTATTATTATTGTTATTTAATAATAATAATATATTGATGTGAAATTTGCCTATAAATTTCAGTGTATAGTGATAGGAACATGTTGGTGTTCATGTTTGCATGTCTTCTCTTTTCAAGTGATAATTTAGTTGAATAAAGCTACATTCTAGCCAACCTTTGTTTGAGACCTACAAGACTGTTAGGTTCATTTTATATGTTTTATTACTATCAAAAT
Source organism: Hyalella azteca (assembly GCF_000764305.2). Lineage (NCBI taxonomy): Eukaryota > Metazoa > Arthropoda > Malacostraca > Amphipoda > Hyalellidae > Hyalella > Hyalella azteca. The sequence goes on along the minus strand of NW_025935628.1, from coordinate 16,143 downwards.
TATTTTCAAACTTAACCGTAGCCTGTGAACAGCTGTTTTAATTTTAGTTGAAGGCATCAGGATTTGCTTCTAATATTGAAAGTGAATCATTTTTGACATATGTAGTTATTACGAAGTATAAAATGAATTACTAAATAATTCTTAAATAGTTTTCGATTTTTTTCTACAACTATTTCTTCAGTCTGTAGTTTACTTAGTTAGTATGAGGTACGTCTTTAATACAGCTAATTAGCTTGCTATTTATTTATTGAAGATTAAACGAAAGTTGAGTTAATTTTACAATTAATATATTAATATTTCAACTCGATAGGCGAGTTCCTCTTACGATAAAAATATTAACATGCTAATTCGATAGGATAGGTTAGTTCATCTTATAATAAATATATTAATATATCAACACGATTGATCAGTCAACGTATAATAATTTTATTGAAATTAACACAAGATGTGAATTATCCCTACATGGAATATCTTCATTGATAATTATATATAGTCTGGATTATAGTCGAAGAAGGGGTGAAGTCAGATCAAGTGCGAGGTCAAATTAATAATCTAATCCTTAATCCAAATTAATTAATTAGGATCCTTAATCCAAATCCTTAATCCAAATTAAATTAGTCAAATTAATCATCTAATCATCTAATCCGCTAATCCTTGACAGAAAGTCCGGCAGCTCTACAAGAGGGGAAGTATTGAAGGCGACGATGTACATAAAACCTGCACACATCATCTTAATGCTGGCGGGTGAGTTGGACTTGTTTATTATTACATTATTTTCAGTACCAAACGTAATACATGAATAGTAGTACCCATTTAATCCATGGGTTGGTAATACACACGTAATATAGGAATAGTAGTACCCATTTAATCCATGGGTTGGTAATACACACGTAATACAGGAATAGTTAGTACCCATTTAATCTTTGGGTTGGTAATACACACGTAATATAGGAATAGTAGTACCCATTTAATCCATGAGTTGGTAATACACACGTAATATAGGAATAGTTAGTACCCATTTAATCTTTGGGTTGGTAATACACACGTAATATAGGAATAGTTGTACCCATTTAATCCATGGGTTGGTAATACACACGTAATATAGGAATAGTAGTACCCATTTAATCCATG
>NW_025935628.1:0-14934 GCF_000764305.2 Hyalella azteca | reverse complement strand
TGTTCTTATGTCTTATGTTCTTATGTCTTATGTTCTTACGTCTTATGTTCTTATGTCTTTTGTTCTTATGTCTTTTGTTCTTATGTCTTGTTCTTACGTCTTATGTTCTTATGTCTTTTGTTCTTATGTCTTATGTTCTTATGTCTTATGTTCTTAGGTCTTATGTTCTTATGTCTTATGTTCTTAGGTCTTATGTCCTTATGTCTTATGTTCTTATGTCTTATGTTCTTATGTCTTATGTTCTTATGTCTTATGTTCTTACGTCTTATGTTCTTATGTCTTTTGTTCTTATGTCTTTTGTTCTTATGTCTTGTTCTTACGTCTTATGTTCTTATGTCTTTTGTTCTTATGTCTTATGTTCTTATGTCTTATGTTCTTAGGTCTTATGTTCTTATGTCTTATGTTCTTAGGTCTTATGTCCTTATGTCTTATGTTCTTATGTCTTATGTTCTTATGTCTTATGTTCTTATGTCTTATGTTCTTACGTCTTATGTTCTTATGTCTTTTGTTCTTATGTCTTTTGTTCTTATGTCTTGTTCTTACGTCTTATGTTCTTATGTCTTTTGTTCTTATGTCTTATGTTCTTATGTCTTATGTTCTTAGGTCTTATGTTCTTATGTCTTATGTTCTTAGGTCTTATGTCCTTATGTCTTATGTTCTTATGTCTTATGTTCTTATGTCTTATGTTCTTATGTCTTATGTTCTTACGTCTTATGTTCTTATGTCTTTTGTTCTTATGTCTTTTGTTCTTATGTCTTGTTCTTACGTCTTATGTTCTTATGTCTTTTGTTCTTATGTCTTATGTTCTTATGTCTTATGTTCTTAGGTCTTATGTTCTTATGTCTTATGTTCTTAGGTCTTATGTCCTTATGTCTTATGTTCTTATGTCTTATGTTCTTATGTCTTATGTTCTTATGTCTTATGTTCTTACGTCTTATGTTCTTATGTCTTTTGTTCTTATGTCTTTTGTTCTTATGTCTTGTTCTTACGTCTTATGTTCTTATGTCTTTTGTTCTTATGTCTTATGTTCTTATGTCTTATGTTCTTAGGTCTTATGTTCTTATGTCTTATGTTCTTAGGTCTTATGTCCTTATGTCTTATGTTCTTATATCTCATGTTCTTATGTCTTATGTTCTTATGTCTTATGTTCTTATGTCTATGCCATGTCCTATGTCTTATATCATATCCTTTACATTTCTTATCTCGCATATCACGTCCTCCACATTTCTAATGCTCTTATGACTTATGTTCTTCAATGTTCTTTTGATTTTTGCAATCATGTTCTTTTCTTTGGCTTTTTTCAATTTGATTTTGGCTGACTGCCAAAAGGCAGGCACTTTGTAGTTATCATACATTTTTAAAGTGTATTATCATACCTTAAAATCACTTTTATATACTTTGAAACAATGTTTGTTGGGCAGAATTTTGATACTTCTTGGAATAGCGAATTATTCTGCTGTCGCGAACACAAATTAGAAAATCAATAAGAATAGTAAACATGGAATTTAACGAAAGCTTTCAATACCGACGCGTGAACGAAAGAACTTCTTTGTTCGCTAGTGTCAGTGTCACGCAAAGACGTCGGATTTTTTACGTAAGCTGCTTCGTCGTCGTGGCCATCATCATTATCATCATTCTGTGCTTCATCTACAGAGCACCGAATGGCGGTCAGAACGCTACGCATCTTATTAATACAGTATTTAGAATTAATAATATCACTCGTTTGCTTGAATCGCAAATTCACTAAAAACTTAAAAGCAAAGAAAACTCCACAAAAATTCATAGTATCTTTAGAGAAAACGTTTCGGAGTCCAGCTCCATCGTAAGTTCGAAAATTCTAGAACACAGATAAATCAATGATTAGTACAGTCAAGATTACAACGAAAACTGGACTCCGAAACGTTTTCTTTAAAGATACTATGAATTTTTGTGGAGTTTTTTTTTGCTTTTAAGTTTTTAATATTTAGAATATATCATAAATATGTTTAAACAGACTTCACACGATTCAGTTCATGCCTTGCAAGCGGACTGGGTAAATGATGTCATGTATTTAACTCTATAATATAATATCGTTTCGTTAATATTTTTTGGTAGCAGGTTTTACGAAGCTTGCTCTACCACCATGCAGGAGGTTATGTTGAATAATATTGAATACCCGGACCAGCTAATGGTCAAATGGTTGTGAGAGATAGGGTCAATAAGACTGTTGAAGTAAAAGTTTGTTATTATTTTGTATAAAAAGATTGACTGTGCCTTTTTCTTATTTTTTTGTATGCATCAATAGGACATATAATTTTTTTTAATATTATGGTGTATAGTGTTAGCCTGATAATGCTTGTATATTTAATTCTGAACTGATAACGGTACTGATCACCGAAAAGTCGACATAAATATATTATGCATTTTCTTGTCTTCAAATCCTTCGTTATATTTTTCAATATATTAGATAATTCATACTTTTCCATTTGTCTTGAATAGTTCGCAGAAAACTTGTGTCATTTTTGAGCTGCATTACGGGGATTTTGGAATGCGCAAGTACGACTGAAAAAATTCAGAAGTAAGACAATTTATGTGTTTTTTTTCTGACAAATAACTTCTGTTTTATTTCTGGTGCCCAGCTCTGTCGCAAGGCGGCAAGGGGGCACAGCTCAGCCCTGACGTGCAGACGCTCTGCGACGACTTCTGGCAGTGGCGCCTCCAGGATATGCCAGAGTTTGCAACTTTCGTGAGTCGCAACTTTTGTGAGATTCGATCTCGTTTCCTTCCCTGCTTGTGCTGAACTTGTTGCGCTCCGAGACATGCATATCTTCTGTAAGCCAGTTCTAAAATTGCAGGAATCGGCGACAGGCCAAACATGGCCTAATTTTCTACGCCAAGGCTGCTATGTTATACCATATTGTGCTATACTGTACTATACTATACTATACTATACTATACTATACTATACTATACTATACTATACTATACTATACTATACTATACTATACTATAATACTAAATACTAAGTCCACTAGAAATACTGTTAATTACACTCCAATCTCATAAATTTAATTGGATATTCAACGATAGTTATTATTTTTTCCATTTCGTGGCAAAAAGTAATCAGTTTTGATAGCAGAGTTAATGAAGCTCGTTGATTAGACCTGGTAAGCAAATAATGTTCCATCATATCATTGCGTCAGCTATGGAAAGATCGGGTTCCAAAGGCCGGATCCCTTGTGAATCAAGTCACGAAAAGTTCAAGAATCGGCAACAGGCCATGGGCCTATTTCTTTAACGCCGACACTTCTATTCTATTCTATTAAGCTATGGTAAATCTTAGCAGTTATTGAGAATGGAAATCTTTCTATCTGCTTCGCATTGCACAATTCTCGAGTTTAAGTGGCTACTGCGGCCGCTATCTGTTTGTCGTTGTTTGAGAACCACGATTTTCTGTGCATTTTTAGTGATCATTCGAACTGTTTGTTTGTATTTTGTGTCATCAAATATATGCTTGAATTGATTAATGTTTTATCTTTCAGTTTTACTGGCTTTATCATCTAGAGAAAAATACTTTTATTCGCTATCATTCGGTTTTTCAAATTTGTTTGTCGTGATGCACCTTGTTCTTCACTGGTGGTTTTCCTTTCGTTAAATAGTGTTTTTTGTGATATTTGTTGATTTGTGTTATGATATTTATAAACTTCGTGATTATATTGGTAGGAATAACTCAAGTACAACTACCGTATCTTTTCCAAGTTATTATTTATATTCTCAGTACCTCGCTTATTAGTTAAATTCTATGAGCGCGTTGACTCGATTAGGACGCGTCTTTCGCTGCGGTTTCTTTTTCATTTTTACTCTACATCATAATCTCTATCAGTGCATAATCTCTATCAGTGCCATCAATAAAGTGTTAATAATACCTATCTCACTTTTTTGCTCGGTTTAAGTTCTGTTTGTCAGGCTGGTGCCGCAGTAATAGCGTATACATGACGTCATTGTAGCGCTTACATTCAGCGTCACTTAATTCATTATTTTCGCCTGCGCAGGTCGGTTTTTTACAATAGGCTATTCCTGCCCCAGCGTCACTTAATTCATTATTTTCACCTGCGCAGGTCGGTTTTTTACAATAGGCTATTCCTGCCCCAGCGTCACTTAATTCATTATTCTCGCCTGCGCAGGTCGGTTTTCACGCTTACAATGACCGTCTCGACGACCTCTCCATGGAGGCGTATGAAAATCGGCTCAACAAAGTGTATGAATTCCTGGGACGTGTTGATTTTTTGGCGCCAACTTTGACTGAACACGAGGACATAGTGAACATGAAGGTTCTGAGGGATGAACTTACCACGTTCATCGAAGGATATCAGTATAAAAAGTAGGTTGTTGAAAATTTTCGAAGACGAAGAATCACAACGAAGAATCTATTACCCAAATGTTAAAAAATAAGTTTCAGACCTAAGGGCTAAATGTGTTAAAGGCTGGCCATAACTTTACGATGTGACAAAATTTGAGTGAAAGATTTTGAAACCATGACACCGTTTTCTTCTATAAGAATAATAAATTCTGAAGTACCGCAATTCCCACGGGATTATCCGTAGAGTGTTTCTCAGACTCATCAAACTCTTTAGTATGAATTATAGTCTCTATTCTTGATAAATACTAACATTTACAAACGAAACCTTCTAAATATACCACAATGGCCCGCGATGCTAAACATCAGTAATATCTTTACGTATTGCGGTGCTTAGACACGAGCATGCATTGTCCTGAACATCTTGGTTTCGTGCATCCATTTGTAGGAGGGTTTAAACTACGATAGATCCACATTATCATCATATATACTAGCATTAACTCCAGTGATTAGGATCTCAGATACAACTAGCATGTATCTGCAGACAAATAATTGACACACACTCTCCGTAGTTTCTACTTGGCCTTGAACAACAAAGAAGGGATCCAGGTAGACCTGGTGGCCCGGACTCTGTCGTGGATGCCTCTTGTTACTGTGGCGGACTACAACACGATGCTGGCGCGCCTGCAGGCCGTGCCCACGCAGGTCACACAGATCATCCAGCTTCTCTCTGCTGGGGTTGAGGCCAACATCACTAACCATGAGCTCAGCATGGTGAGATCAAAATGGACAAGGTGGCCCAGTGGTTAAAGTGCAGAGTACCAAGATTGGCGCAGAGAGGCGCGGGTTCGATCCCAGCTCTGTGCGCCAGTTTCTCGTCAGAATCGGCAAGGAGGCCGGGCGGTTAAGCACAGCAGAATTGCAGCAGTGAGTTGCGAGTTCGAGATCTCAAAATGCTGTGAATGTTCTGCGATGTTAAGAATCGGCGACAGGCCTACGGCCTAATAAACGCTGAAACCGCTATTATAATTGTTATATTATTATAAATATTTTGGGGAGTTGTGAGGCAGCTGGACTTCGTAGTTCATAAAAGTGTTTTGATCAATTATATTAATGTTGTTTCTTTATTGGAGGATCGGATGTCTAAGTAAAGAAGCATTCCAATAATCTTTTAAAAGTTACGTAAGTGTCGAAGGGCCAAATTGCATTAGGATGGGGAGATTGGACTACCAATTAACAAGCTTTCTTTATTTTGTGCACAATTAACAAAGATAGAATTTATTATTGTAAGGGATCTTTTTTGTATTAATATTTATAAATATTTATTTTATGGAGGAATGTGTAGAAAACAACTTTCAGCGTTATTCTCGTGATTTCCAAAAGATTATATAACTAAAGTATTTTTATACCTGTAACCAAGATTTTCCAGAATGTTTTTTTTTAAGAAAAAACTTGGGTTTTTCCTGTTAGTTACTGATTTTTTAGACTGTTTAGCGCAATAACAGTTCTTACAAAGCTTTGATTGAGCTTTAAATCTCTGTATTGACTTAACATAAGAATCTAACTCTGCAGAACAAAGTCCCATCGCAACTTGAAGAGTTTTTGGTGATTACGCCTGAAGAATCGCCGATATACAAGCAATTCTTCTCAGAGTTTCCTGCCAACTTCACACCTGATGATGTAGCTGCCATCCAAGCGAGCGCCAAAGCCGTTATCTCAGACTCGGTGAAGTGACTCGACGTTTGTATACATTTTACATTTTAGATAAAATTTTAGATAAATTTGTATTGTTTGGTAAAAATAGTTCCGAATGACGTTTGTATACATTTTACATTTTAGATAAAATTGTAGATAAATTTGTATTGTTTGATAAAAATAGTTCCGAATGACGTTTGTATACATTTTACGACACAGACTGGAAGCATACGGCCATCTAGATTAATTTTTTATTGTTTAGTAAAAATAGTTCCGAATTTGATCAGATGATCTATCGGTAAAACTCACTTTGACGAATGGCAAATGGCATCATACTTATTTTTCATTAAAGCTCAAGAACCTCACATAAGTTTAGAAGCCGCTTATACCATTATGCGCCACTTCAATACAGTTCGCCAATAATCTTTCTCTCATGAAATTCTCCTGGTAACTACAAACCTCTACATAATACAATGAACTTTTACTATCTCTGCGGGAGTGCAGGTGATCCCAGCAGGTAACTACAAACCTCTATTTATTACAATGAACTTTGACTAATAATGTTTGCAATAATAATGAACTTTGCAGGTGATCCCAGCATTTGAGGAGCTACACGCCTACGTGAGCTTGCAGTACGTGACGCGGCCAGACATCGCCATCACCTCCTTGCCGAACGGCCAGGCGCTCTACGCCCAGATCATTAAGTTAGTGTGCCCTATTGCTGCATATACGATAAAGATAATTATCATATATGATAATAATGATAATTATACGCAGCTGCCCGGAATTTATACGATTATATATATGAATATACATATATTATATGATATATATATATATGATTATATATATATTATATATGATTATATATATTATATATATATGATTATATTAGGAAAAGAATCGGCGACAGGCCACATCAGGCCTACACTGCAGCTCCGAGATCACTATGTTATGTTATGTTATGATTAATTGCATGCGATTGTGTAGCCAGGTTAAATGAACTACATAGATGCGATGAGGGGAATGACTATTTTGTTTCAAATATGCGAGCAGTTGAAAAGAAAGCACGAGAGCTGCAGCAATACTTTTCGACAGACCCAAGTCATACACATTTACCATATAGATATGAATCTCTCGCAATGGAGTTTAGGATATTCGAGTTGCGGTAACTTTCATCGTGCTGATACGACATTGTATTGATAATCTCTGAGGCGACGAAAAACTTTGTACTTATAATATGTACAAAGCTCTAAACTTTTACTAATATGTTCAAAACTTGAAAAGCTATCGAAATGGTTTCTGGTAGTCTGCCCGTTCATATATAATCAGATATATACCCAGATCTGAGATAAATATCTTTATTTATTTACTGTGCCATTGATAAAATGAAATATAATGAAAACATTTTAATAAGAATGTGCCATTTTTAGGATAAATAAGAACGATAGTGATATTAACAATGATAACAATAATTAAAGGCTTATTGCGGTAGAGAAAGCAGAAGCAAACGACTAAAAATATTTAATATGTATCACTGAAAGCTAAAATAACTTGGGTGTTTTGGTGAGGCCGAACTGATGAATGCTTTTCAGAATGCTTATGATGAGTTGGTTTATGTTGACGATAGATATTGTTGACGCTCCGAGTATGAACGCGTTCAAGAACAGACTAGACAAGGCCATGCATGAGCATATGTTCAGTCTTAAAATGCCTCGTACCCTACGGAACAACTGATATCTAGAAGCGATTTTAAATCTACCGTCCGTAAGGCCAGTCTAGTCAAGAAAAGTACAAGAATCGGCGACAGGCCTATCCAGGCCTATTTATTTAATGCCGAAGATACTATACTATACTACTATACTATGAGTTCACGGGGTTCAGATTTCACGAGCTCGGCTTTTAATTATGCTTCAGATTCCACGCTGGCCTCGAGAAAACCCCAGAAGAAATTCAGCAAGTTGGCTTCAATGAAGTAGCAAGGATAGAAGCCCTTATGCAAGAGGTTTGCTAATCATTTTCTTAATAATCTCTTATTTAGAACTTCATACACAACTCCTTATTGACGTGTGAATGTAGAGAAAGGTTTCTGCAAAAATCTTCACGTAAATCATATGCGTTACTTAAAGTCTATTTTCATTGAAATTAGATTCCTATAATTTAAATCTCATTTCCAAATATTATTAGATATAATTCAATCCAAATATTAGATTGATATAATTTAATATCCCATTTCGTTGTTACGTAGATCGTGTACGAGCTCGGCTACAACATGTCGACCCAGAACTTCTCCAACATGATCCTGAACGACCCTGCCAACTTCTACACCACAGAGGAAGATCTACTGAACGGCTTCCGTTACGTCGTCTACAACGTTACCACGCCCGCCGTGCCGCTCATCTTCAAAAACATCCCGTCTGCTGAAATCATGTGAGATTCATGGCTTCTTTATCTAACTTATTTACATAACAGATTTGTCTCTTTATTGAGGATCTGTATATATTTACATCCCAGATTTGTCTCTTTATTAAGGATCTTAATGCAGGTTTCGTTGAAGACCAGAGAGAAAATCTTCTGCCAAACTACACTAATGTTATTAAGGATCTGTATATATTTTCTGAATTAAAGTTAGCGTTCAATTTCGTTTATTGTCGAATGGCGATATAATGAATTCATAATATCGCCATTTTGTTATCATATTATTAAGCAATTATAATATTGGTGTGATGAATAAACACACTTTCAAGGTCTGAAATGAATTGGGTTATAGGGAATTGGTATAGGGTTCAAACACTGGCCAAGTATTGACGGAAATAAATGGTTTAATTTTTAATTATATTCCGGATGCGTTGGCTCATAGAATAAAATATAATATAATATTATAATATAATAGAAAAGAATAGAAGAGAATGGAATAGAATAGAAGTGTCGGTTCTGAAGAAATAAGACCATAGCCTGTTGCCGATTTTTGTACTTTTCGTGACTTGATTCACAAGGGATCCGGCCTTCTGAACCCGATCTTTCCATAACTGACGATTGTTTGAGATAGCTGCTAGACTTATTGCAAGGCTCGTAAGGTGCTTGGCAATACAAAAATGACTCATGGCCACAATCACGGGTAATATACGTCACCGAATTGCATCTTACTTGACCAATTGAATAATCATTCATTATACTTCAAATACTTTGAGCACTCAGAGTGTCGGTCGCCTAAAGATACTAAACTTTCTCAAAATAAAATATTTGGTTTGGAAAGAAACACTTTTGGGTTGTCAATAATATTTACATTGTCTTTATCAAAGTTATGACAGATCACCGAAGGCACCACTGAGAGCCACCAATTGAGTGAATTCCTCTCACCGTAATACACGCGCATGTGTCATAGTATAGTATAGTATAGTATCTTCGGCATTAAATAAATAGGCCTGGATAGGCCTGTCGCCGATTCTTTTCCTTTTCGTGCCTTGTTCACAGAAGATCTAAAATCGTGTCATTTGACCGTATTTTTTCATGACTGACGAAAGGCATGGATGCAAAAATCTCCACAAATCGTAACACATGCAAGAAAACTTGCAAATCTATCCTAGTTATATAATTGATCTTATGCAAAAAAATCCAGGTGCTCGGAGTAAAAATATATCAGGAGATGCATAACACGACAGCATCCACAACCTCACTGTTAGATTCGTAGAATTTATTCTTGCAAATTCATAACCTCTGTTCCTTGTGTTTATAATAGACATTTTCTCCGTATGATATTGCCCGCTATGGAAATGTGACTGTCACTGGTTTATGGTGCTCAAATTTTGCAATTAAATAAAATGAACTTGTAGCCCGCCTCATACAACCTAGCGAAATCAACGCAGGAAGGTGAACCTTCAGGTAAGTTGAACTCTCAAAAAAGTTCTTCTGAAAATAGTTAACACAAAAATTTGTGACTGAAAATGCAAGCACGAGTCGTAAGCATAATTTCAACACACATCGAATGACTTCATACGAATATTAGTCAAAGGCTTATTTTAATGCTGTAAGCAATATAAATAAATGCTTACAATTATTGTAGAACTTCGTTCATTTTTACCGCATTTTCTCATTTATGGAAAAAATGCATTATTGTGCTCGCCATGTCCGTCTGTCTGTCAGTCTGTCCGTCCGTCTGTCCGTCCGTGCCCTCAAGTTTTCGTCGACGAGAAAATGAGCTCTCTGTCACGCACTGCAGTGAGTACTGAGTTATATTTTTCTTACTTTGCCATATCGACTTGATGTGAAAAACTGAGAAGATCAAATAATTATACCTTTGCTTAAAATGAACACAGAAGTAACAAAAAATGTCCATGACTCATTGTATTATTCATCTTGATGACGTTTGCATGAAGTTTATGGGAGCTATATAATCATTTTGAAACATAATCTTGATTAGCTTTTTACTTTTCATACTCCGTCTTTGAATTTGGAATTTACGCGGACATATGCTTGTTGCTTCTTATTATTATGCCAAATGTCATATGGCTTCTTATTATGCCAAATGTCATATGGCTTCTTATTATGCCAAATGTCTTGTAAAAAATAATTTCCATACCTTATATTCCGCATCAAAGTAAAGTAAAATTCATTAAATTTGCATGTATTTCCATTGAATAGTTATAAGGAGATAATTCCAGAAAAATTCCCACTAAATTGTTATCTTTGAACCAAATAAGTGTTGGAGACATTCAGCATAAAGACTGCCGGGCACAAGTGTTCAGAACTCGTGGGTCCGTGAGCAGTAGAACATCAGTCAGAGGGCGAGCACCGTGAGTGGGAGGTGCACTACCAAAACTTGCTGTAGTGCTCTACCTTATGAAGATCATATCGTGCAAGTAGTGATATCGTGAACTGGATCAACATATTTTACGCATGATATAACTTTTTTGTATCTTAATACGTTTCTCCTGAATCTAAGTGACACTGAATCTTTCAGCGAGTGCAGCTCGAATTGAAAATTTGTGTAAAAATTTAGCATGGACACCCAAATGAAGAGTACACTATTCTTTATTATTCCGTTTACGTCATAGCCTAAGATTTTCATAGAATATGATCATAGATAAAAAATTATTTTTTTAATGACTACGTTTGCTGTTCGGGAATATTAACAAAAATGTGAATCGACTGCACAGGCAACAATGCCCCGTACCTCGAATTAGAGAAAAATTAATTGCGCTGCATAATCTTATTACTTTTTTACTTGAATCATTTAATCAAAACTTGCATGACCAACGAACTTGGTACACTGTAACAAATGCTGCTTCATAAGAGTAATTTAACTAGAGGGCTTAATAATAACTATAATTATTATCTGAATTCATTAAAATTTCCTACGTTCGAAGTTAAACACTTGTGAGGTTTTAAGAATGAATCGATTGTGCACAATTAGCAGATGCCCTAAAATTCCCCCAGAGTTTTGGGAAATTTTATATTCTTCCGTATATCTAACTTAACTTCGTGGTGCCATGCACCATCAATTTTTTTTACATCACGAATATTGTAAGCTTCATATGCGCTATTAAAACATTTCAGTCAAAGGACCGAATTTAAATTGGTTGCATACTTACTTAACAAATCATTTCCTGTAGTACCATCTCACATGACTCATTTTATTACGTTGATTGACTTAGATGAGTTCATAGTCACGTGACGCGTACATTGCGTCATGCATCCCATCATAGGGACAGCTGGCAACCATGGTCTTTTGGTTGTTCTTCTATGTTCTTGTTTTATGGTCTTCCATGTTCTTATGTTCTTATGTCTTATGTTCTTATGTCTTATGTTCTTATGTCTTATGTTCTTATGTCTTATGTTGTTATGTCTTATGTTCTTATGTCTTATGTTCTTATGTCTTATGTTCTTATGTCTTATGTTCTTATGTCTTATGTTCTTACGTCTTATGTTCTTATGTCTTTTGTTCTTATGTCTTTTGTTCTTATGTCTTGTTCTTATGGGCTCCTATGCCCTCGAGTCTCCTAACTTACCCTACTTCAGGAGTGCCATGGAGGACAGGAACTACGGATACGCTCCTTCAAGGCAAGTTCTTTTGTCAAATAATAACATAACATAACATAACATAACATAGCATAGTGATGTCGGCGCTGAAGTGTAGGCCTGATGTGGCCTGTCGCCGATTCTCTTGTTCATAGATCTAAAATCGTGTCATTTGACCGGATCTTTTCATGCCTGACGATAGTTTGAAATAGCTACTCGACTTCCACCGGGTTCGATATGGTACTAGGCATTTCAAATCTGAACATATATTTTTCCATAGCTTTTTCTAGTCTGTTCTTGAACGCGTTCATACTTGGAGCGCCAACGATGTCATCGGGGAGGCTGTTCCACATGTCGGAGATTCGAAGCGAGAAGAAATGTTGGCGCGTGGAGAATGAAAATTATTTTTTCAACTACTATGGGAGATGTTCCACACTTTCAGTAATATATTGTTACTAGGTATTAATTAATGCATTTTTTCGCCAAGTCATTTATAAAATCATTTAATTTTGAGGAATTTCAAGAGAAAATCAAGCACTGCATACTTTCAGACAATTATTTGTAATAGATTTCATCACTGAAGGTGCATTAATATTACGTGAGCTTTAAATATTAGGGGAAAAACTATCTTCCTGGTACTTTCTTTTACGCATTCACTTTCGCAGAATCAAAATCTTCTCATGCATATTCAAAATTACGAGAGAAAGCGAACCCTTAGTGTCAAGGTTTCCAAAATAAGAAAAAAAAAACAAGCTTTCTTTTTAGAAATTAGCATTTGAGCCTTGAAATAGGAATTCATTTGTTTCTATGTTTTTTTCCGATTTCTTGAGGTAGACGGATTTGTGAAGTCTGAAATTGAGACTTTAATACATAATTAATAGTTCGTAACGGTCAATCATGGCTTCCACTCCTAACGGACTATTTTTTGCGGGACATTTAGTCGCTTCAAGTTCTAATAAGCGTCATAATTAGCATAATATAATGAAGTTCGTGAGACTAAATCAGGNGGTAACGCTGTGTACTAGGGACTAGGAAACAATGGTAACGCAATGTACTAGGGACTAGGAAACAATGGTAACGCTGTGTACTAGGGACTAGGAAACAATGGTAACGGAATATACTAGGGACTAGGAAACAATGGTAACGCTGTGTACTAGGGACTAGGAAACAATGGTAACGCAATGAACTAGGGAACAATGGTAACTCAATGAACTAGGGACTAGGAAGCAATGGTAACTCAATGCACTAGGGACTAGGAAACAATGGTAACTCAATGAACTAGGGACTAGGAAACAATGGTAACGCAATGAACTAGGGAACAATGGTAACTCAATGAACTAGGGACTAGGAAACAATGGTAACTCAATGAACTAGGGACTAGGAAACAATGGTAACGCAATGAACTAGGGAACAATGGTAACTCAATGTATATTAGAATTAGGAAAATAATGTTAAGTACACACAGCAGCCATTTTTAGGTTTCAAGCGCAGGGGATTCGATCGTAAGACGGTATATATCGAGCAGCAAAAACTATTATACCGGTGTCCAAGTTGTATACTTTTTCTAACGTGACTCTTAAAGTTTTTTTTCTTCTAACGATAGTTGTTTGGGCACTCAAAAATTTTTTCCATTGATCTCTGGATTGAATTTCTATCGACGCGTACTACGTGGTATAGAGGAGTGTATATCGAGAATAGTTAAAAAGAAATGACGCTACTCTGTATACAATCATCGTATCGGTTTTGAAATTTAACCGAACAAAATATAATGAAGCTTCGAACTTATCTCGTGACTCTCAATCAAGTAGAGTTTTTTACTAATTATTATTTAATAAGCGGAATAGTTTGAATTGCAAGCTAGGAAATCTGAACGTTTGTGTCCCCGCCAGGCATGCACGCTTTGTCGTATCGGTTTTGAAATTTAACCGAACAAAATACAAGCCTCGAACTTATCTTGTGACTCTCAATGAAGGAGAGTTGTTTTTATTAATTATTATTTAATAAGCGGAATAGTTTGAATTGCAAGACAGGAAATCTGAACGTTTGTGTCACCACCAGGCATGCACGCTTTGGGCTGGACGAGGCAGGAAGCTGTTGATTACATTCTGCAGTACACCGCCCAGTCGGCGCTCGAGGCCGAGGTGAGCTCTGTCAATCTCCTCAGTGTCATGTCTAATTTTCCCTTCAAAAATTTTTATTCATATTTCCCATTTCGCTTCGTCAACTTTCGCTTCCGCCTTTTCCGTCCGTATTTCCCACTTAACTCCTCAGTTGTCTTCAGCTCATAACATAGCAAAGTTTGAGCTAAACGGGCTTAAGGCCACAATCGACTAGTCGAAAAAAATGTTCGTTGCATGCTAATTTATTTTCTATCGTTGTATTGTTCCATTCTGAAAACAAGTTTCCAACTATTGCAATAAAGGTCAACGCCGTCCTTATTGTAACAATGCTATATTCACTTTGAATTAGATGATTTATCAAGTAAAAGCTTTAATTTTGTTCTCAGAACGAGGTTGACCGCTACATCACGTGGCCGGGCCAGGCTCTCGCCTACAAGTCCGGGCAGCTGCAGATCTCGAGCTTCAGGTCGAGCGCCGAGCAGCAGCTGGGCAGCGAGTTCGACATCAAAGACTTCCATGACGTCATCCTTGACAGCTTGGGACCGATGAGTGTCGTCGAAGAAGAGGTTAATGAGTGGATTGCAAGCACTCTTAATCCCTGAGAATGTATCAGATTTTGCTGCTCCTTGAATATACTTAATAAAGAGAAAACTTAACAGAACGTTCTTTCCTTGAAGTAAATATCTCAAGCACTCTTAATCCCTGAGAATGCTTAGGTTTTGCTGCTCCTTGAATATACTTAATAAAGAGAAAACTTAACAGAAC
>NW_025935627.1:0-5007 GCF_000764305.2 Hyalella azteca | reverse complement strand
GCCCTAAAAATAGACTAGAATTTAATGTAGACTACAGTCTACATCCGTCCTAAAAGGGTTAAGGTATGTTTTTTACAATTTTTTTTGTTATAGTGAATTCACTTGATCCAATTCAAATGGTGTGAAATTACAAGCCATCCTATGATCCTGTGGCTGTAATGCTGCTTACAGTCTAGACGGCTTACACTTCCGACACTTTAAGGACATAGCAAAAAATGAATGGCTATAAAAAATCACCGTACATGGGATGCTTTTATTTTGCATTTTTTGCATCTAGCACTTTACAAAAAGCATATTAATTTTTTACAAGATTCCATACAAATGATACAATAGTCCTCACTCCTCGCAAAAAGCTTTGAAATGAGCCCAAACTTGTTCATGAAATGTTTCATGTCCATGATACTGATGATAGAAAGTTATATATGAAAAACACTCGAAAATGTTCCTTATTAGTTATTACTACCCCGTTTGCCTATACTTTTTCTGATATGTAGATCAACCAATATGTAGCTACCAACTGGCACTCTATAGTATAAATAAAAGAACATGAGCTTTTGGGAAATGGGAGCGCTCTGTCATAATTGGAGCATCACAGGTCACTACAACTTTGACCATGAATTCTACTCAACCACTGCGGGCTGCGGCCGGGCCCCCAGGCACACATAATATTCACATAGCGGCCGTGATTGCAGCTAATTTTTCTCCATTTGTTTTTTTAATTGGGGTTAAGACTTGTGGCGACATAAGAGCCCACCAGCCTGATCTCTGTCAGAATCTCCATTTGTGTCATTGTCTTTTCTTTCTTATTTATTCTTATAGGAGCACTGGAAACTAGTCCATAAAGCCCCTTGCCTTAACTGGGTTTAATTAGTACCTAACTGTTTTAACAGCTCTGAAAACAAAAACCTGAAACAGAGAGAAAACACACACACGGAATAAAAAACAAATACTAATAAAATAATGATCATAATATTAAAAAATAACTAAATAAAATAAAATTATACAAAAATTAAATGTAGACAAATAATAAGGATAAAAGAAGTGAATGAAATAAATATTAGAGCAAATAAAAACAAAGGAAATTAAAAAGAAAAATATGTAAATAAAAAATAATGATAAAATAAAGTAAATAAAAGGAAAAAATAAAATAAAATTTGAAATAAGAGAAAAAAAATTTTAAAAACATGCTAGAACAAAAGAACAATACAATATAAAATGCAATGACATAACAGCATGGACGGCAAACCCATTGAAGTGAACATGACATGGCGGCATGCACCGCATTCCACGGGTGCTCCAAGGCTCCGCCACAGAACACGGCCCGGCCGTGGAACACGGCAGAGCCGGGGAAACACAACCCAGCCGCAGAACACGGCCAAACCGAGGAACGCTGCAGAGCCGAGGAACGCCACAGAGCCAAGGAACGCCGCAGAGCCAAGGAACAAGTCAGAGCCGCAAAGCATATCTATATGCACAAACATCTATATCTATACAGCATGTCATTTCTCTATATATACACATGGACCTCCTCAGAGAGGGGGCCAAACAAGTTTGGATGCTACCACTACGGTCAGTCATCAGGTAAGTATTCTTTTCAACAATTCAAGTTCAAATCTAGTATTAGTCCTCACAGTCACACCCATGCCCTAACTTGCGACATACATGAGATCATTATGCTAACTGAAGGTCCAGCCTGGGTGGGGGCAGCCTGGAGCTTCTTATGACTCGACAGCAAAAGGAACAAAGATGAACTTTGATTGCAAAACAAATAAATTAAACACAATCTCCTGTGGGTGGGGTTATGACTGAGGCTAGGGAAGGCTCGGCAAAGTGGGGTAAGAATAGCACTCCTCACAATAGGCAGTCCCTACTTACATAAACTAGTCATTCCTAAATCTATTAAAACTGCATAGAGTGCTCTTCTTTCCATTATTAAAACACACAGTTGAGTGTGGGGAGGAATTTAAATTTAGATTGTTAGTTCCCACAAGTGTAAGGTGAATTTATTCTACTCAGGGTTAGAATACCTAGTGACTAGGCCAGTAACAAATTTATCATCAAAGTACCTGAAGCATATTGGAAGAAGTTAAAAAGGAGGCAACTGCATCAACAATTGCATCCTGGGTGACATCAGAAAAAGGACCTCCTCCCAGCAGATTCTTTAAATTGACCGGAACATTAAGTGCAGTTAATGCATTAGTAAGATTTGTACGAGCAGAGGCATGAATTGGACAATTCAGCAGCAGGTGATGAATGGTTTCTGGAGACCCACAAGGACGTAACATTGAAACAAATCGGTGTGTAGAAACTACGCACCAAAGTGACTATCCCGGCTTGTCCCAAAATGAGTTGCCAAAGGCGACTAAAGCGCCCCTTAGCCAGCCGGGGTGCGTAATTAAAAGCTACTTTTAGCGCGTAAATAGAGAAAGCCTCAGTGAACTTACCTCCGGCCGATGCTTCATAAGCAGTATGGTGAAGGAGAATACCATGTATAAAATAGCGCATAGGATGAGAGAAAGACTGCCGGAAGTACATAATTTTATTAGAATACCACATTATGAGTATCGCGTCCACTATTGCTATGTCTCTAATGCTAAAATTGTAACCAATTGAGATAAATTTAAATTCAAATTAATTACTCAACAATACAAATGTAATAATTCCTATGCAATATATAGCCTAGGATTTTAACGCACCCTTGGTGATATTACAGGGTAACAACTCTAAAGAAAATACATGGCATTGATTGCTATATAAAATAAATATTTATTGTAATTCCTGTACATGGCTTTTCACAACGCAGCTTTCTGAATGTGTCCCTTCATGTTGAGATATGACCGGAATTAGTTTTGTTTCACGTTTTATCGTGACAGTTACATTATATGAGCATATTATTCCAATTAGCTGCATTATTAGATATAGACATAGTATTTGCATATAAATTCTCATACCTTGGACTCTCCGCCGGAAGAACCACAGCCGACCATAGCAGGATTCGAACCCGGGCTCGCTGCAGCAGACCGCGTGACGCCTTAGTCCACTTGACCATAGCAGCACGCATGCGTTGTAAACTAAAATAAGCTATTTAACCTAACTTTCTACATCATGACCAAAAAGGCACTCATGTGCCTACATTTTGTAGATATCATTTATTTCTGTTATTCTTCAGAGAAGGAACAATTAAACTTGTGGAAAGTTTAAAATCATCTTCATCTACCATGCCGCATTGCAGGTCGCGTGTTATCGTAGGGTTGCATTACTGTAGCATGAAAAACTGATCGACATTGTACGAGGTGTTGGCGTTTAAGCTTTCCTCGCACCGCCAATTAATACCTGACTTTATTTGGGATAGGTAGAATTGTTATGTAACTCATTTGCTAAAATCAAGTCAATGATATAATAAGCTCCAGGTTAATCTTTTGGCACACTTTTTATATACATTATTAGAAATAATGAATAAGTTTGAAATAATTGTCGATGATCTTTTACTTGGCTCACTAGTAACACAGACTGTGATCGAATTGCGGTATGTTTCATAACCAATATGACAACAAAACCGCCTCTGTATTCGAGGCAATAAGACACCAACGATGGAAACTAAAAAGCATATGAATGTCGTATGTGTGTTTAATCACTATTGCATGATATCTTCCATTATTTATATTATCACTATTATAAAGTTGATTTGGTCAATTATCAATTTTTGTTAACTAGTAAATTCGAACTTGCATGTAAATTTTCAGTTTTCCTTATTGGTCCTGCCATGACGTCATCCGTCTAGCTGCAGTGGTAGTCTCAGGCTGAGCGAAAAATAGAGAAAACGGCGTACAACCTATTGTGAAAACGGCGAACGAACGTTTCGGAATTATTTGTTTAACTACATTGAGCGTGTTAGCCAGGTGAGATGTCTGAAACTAACGCACTGATTTGTTTCAGTGAAGGGGCTGTCAACCATGTTGAAATGAGCTAGGTGTGCTTTCACTCCAGCATGACCAGTGCGCAGTCTGGCCAGGGCCGTCTCCACGGCTTGATTTTTGTTGAGGGCCCATGGCCAATTGCCCACTTCCCCTTTGATTAAGCTAATGAAGAGGCCCTTCCTTGAATTTCTAATATTGTTCAGCCAGCATCTGTTCCACTTTGACGTCATCTTTATATTCAACTGTCTTGCCAGTTCCTTCTTTGAGATGGCAGTTATTGTGTGGTACTGCAGGGAATGTGCTTCTGCTGCTGCCTGGTGGTCGGCCACCTCATTGCCCCCAATGCCCTTGTGCCCAGGAATGTACTGTAGAAATATTTCACGAGCGAAGAGTAGTGACATAAGTTTGGTTTGAATTTTGAAAACTAGATGCAAGTAGCTATTTGGTCTTCTATTTTTGATCAGCAAAATGGATGCTTGGGAGTCAGTAAAAATAACAAGTTTTTCAGCAGGAGACAGATTTGTTAGTGACCAGTTAAGAGCCTCATGTATTGCAGAGAGCTCCGACTCTATTAACGCCACCTCAGGACGCAGCTTCCAGTCAAGTAAAATGCCTCTGGAAGGGACGTGGAATGCTGCAGACGTTGAAGGGACTAGTTGAAGTGTGCCTGATCCATCTGTGAAAGCAGCTGTGTGAGAGGAATATTTCGAGTGCATCAGGTCTTGATGAATTTGTTGAGCAGCCTGTGAGGTGGTAGATGATACTGAAGAAAGAGTGAAGTCTGTTAGTAGATGTTTATTGGTGTTAAACCATGGTGGCATAACTGGCATTGGAGATATCAGGGGAGATGTGAGTAATCTTGGAATGGTGATCTGTAGAGAGGAGAAGGTGGATTTGGCATTGGGTACAAAAGAAGTTAGGTAGGGTGTTCCACATTCAGCAGCCTGAGGGTGGTTGCTGTGAAACAATTCCACCACAACAGGCAACATAGGCAGCTGAATAAGTCGGCGGTAATACAGGGTGCGCCACAGAAACTTACTTATTTGAAAAAATTCCTGTGCGGTTAGTTGGTTGGGTAGAGGGGCGAGAG
>NW_025935626.1:0-1638 GCF_000764305.2 Hyalella azteca | reverse complement strand
CCCACATCTCCATCCTGGGACCCAATGGGGACGCCATCGCTGTCACCTCCACCATCAACTCTTAGTGAGGGGGGATGATGAGGGATAATGGGCACATCCATCATCAACTCTTAGTGAGGGGATGATGGGGCGCCTCCATCATCAACTCTTAGTGAGGGGATGAGGGGGGATGATGTTTCTTATGCTGGATATTAACATTATGATGTAGGATATTCACATCATGATGCAGGATACTCACATCATGATGCAGGATACTCACATCATGATGCAGGATACTCACATAATGATGTAGGATACTCACATCATGATGCAGGATATTCACATCATGATGCAGGATAACAACATCCTGATGTTGCCACATCCCCAGCTTCGGGGCAGTGATGATGGCCTCCGCCGGCATCATCTACAACAACGAGATGGACGACTTCTCCTCCCCCAACATCACCAACGACTTCGGCCTGCCGCCATCACCTGCTAACTTCATCGTACCTGGTGGGGCCGCAGCCTATATCTTATATAATACATTTCGTAGATTATTATAACATGTATTTTTGTATATATAATGCTGTATTCTTCATACGTATATTCTTATAACGTATATTCTTATAACATATATTTTTACATATATAAGGCTATATTCCTATAACATATATTTTTACATATATAAGGCTATATTCCTATAACATATATTTTTACATATATAAGGCTATATTCCTATAACATATATTTTTACATATATAAGGCTATATTCTTATAACGCATATTCTTATAACATATATTTTTACATATATAAGGCTATATTCCTATTACATACATTTTTATATATATAATGCTATATTCATAAAACATATATCTTTACATATTTAAGGCTATATTCTAATAACATATATTTTTACATATATAAGGCTATATTCCTATAACATATATTTTTACATATATAAGGCTATATTCTTATAACGCATATTCTTATAACATATATTTTTACATATGTATAAAATTGATACGAAACTGTTTGTAAGGTCCACATTTTGTTGAGTATCTATGTAGTATTCTGCGTCATTCACACACACGTTCATTCATAATGTGACTCAGACGTTCATCCTAATTCATCATTGTGAGTCTCAAGTTTATTTTCATTCATTTTTCGTGAACTAAACCCACATTTTTATTTACTATAGAGGAAGCGACGTTTATCCTCATTCATCATAGTGAATTTGTTCCCGTCTTACAAAACTTCTCTTTACATTCACTTCTTGTTGTTTGTATGTTTGTCTGTCTGTCTGTCTGTCTGCTACAAATCTTATAATCAATATTTAACACACTTCTACCTGTCCAATTGATCAGAAATTTTCCACACTTGCGTAAATTTGGAGACAATGTATGAATCAATTGCCAGAATAAATAATTTAAAAAATATAACAAAAAAATATTGAAAAATACTTTTTTTGAAAATTCAGAAATAAATTAAGAAATTAATTGTACATTCGTAACATCGGAGACACTGGCCTCTTAAGAAGTGTTGTCTTTAAAAAGTAATTTTTAAAAGGATATTATTTTCTCTACAGGCAAGCGGCCAATGTCTTCGATGTGCCCAGCGATAGTGACAGATGGTGCAGGGATGGTGACAGATGGTGCAGG
>NW_025935625.1:0-6222 GCF_000764305.2 Hyalella azteca | reverse complement strand
TGAAAAGTGTTAGAGAATGTAACAAATTTTAGATTGAACAAAGACACTTGGCAACGTAGAAGTCCGTTAGAATCAAGAGTAAATGATCTGGTTATCAACGAAGCATCTGATGTGTTGTTGGAACTACTTACTGATACGTCCTTGTATCGCAGGACTACGCGTTCTCATGGTCCAGTGACAGAGTACCCTCGATTACAACCGAGAACACTAGAGTATAAGATGTATACCCGACTGTAATGTTTGAAATAATTAGTACAAATTTATTAGAGCTTGATGTTTAGCATGATTTCTAGAAACGGAGTTTATTGATAAAAGACCTAAGGAAATGATGTACATAGTCCGCTTCATTCTGTATTGTAAGTAGTGTAAAGATATACGTGATTTTACACAAATGCTCTTGTAATTCGTTTTGATAAGTTATTTACTTAAGTGCAATTGGGTATTGCACTTGGTGGGGAGCAATATGTAGAGGGCTAGGTTAATTATGAAGGATCAATAATGTGTATTATCTTGATGTATATACGGTGTACAGGAAAAGGATGTAAGTTGTAAGATTGTTTTAGAGAGAATCGTAGCTTTACTGACTGGTGTCGGGCCAACGGATTCATTCGAGTTTTAGAGAGCGGCAAGTAAGGATCCCTCTATTCGGCCTGTATATGTCTTGTTCCAGATTGTCTCGATTAACTTCGTAACCTTGCCCAATTTTCTATGTGTTGTGGGGTTGGATTTTGAGTATATTTTGACCAGAAAAGACTTTTATTCATGACAACAGTTCATGCGAACCTGGTGGTCCACAGCAACACAAAGAAGAAACCTCCCTAGAGCAATGGCAGCAAGCCTTCAAGGACTTACTGGAGCATAAATATCCTCGTCACCACCAAGTCTACACAGATATGGCTCTGTGAGTGACTGCAAATCCGGATGTGGAATCTACAGCCCATTAATCAAAATTAAAGCCCGACTACCACCTGCCACTTCAGTGTTCTCAGCAGAGCTGTATGCTATATATTTTGCAATAAAATTTGCTGCAGAAAAAATGGGCAAATTTGTAATATTCACCGACTCCCTTGCTTGCATCGCCTGCCTCAGATCAGCCAACACTTCCAGACATCACTTGGTGCCTTGGATACAAAACCTGCTTATGACTACAATACCGAACAAATTTACCTTGCAGTGGGTACCTGGACACGTTGGAATAAAAGGCAACGAAGCTGCTGACAGACTTGCCCGTGCCTCACTGGAGCTTGCCCAAATCACCCAGATGCCCTATTGCTCTGCTGACGTGAGATGACTCATCACGCACTCATTTCGCAGCATATGGCAGAGAGCATGGACTGAACAACCCACAAGAACTGACTTCCTTCAAGCCAGTACTAGGCCCACTAGCTCAGCAATCTCTCCCTCGGCCTCGCCAAGTCACAATCACGCGGCTCCGGCTAGGAGTGTGCCTATTAACTCACGGCCATCACTTCTCAAGATCCCCCCACTCCAGTGCACAACATGTCAGAGCCGCCTTATCAACTTTTGGCTCATTGGTGTTGACTGAAATCAAGTTTTGGCAATGCACGAGTCAATAACTCGATAAGGGGTAATAAATACGCATAACTAGAAACTAAACCTGCTGCCTTGAGGCGGCAAATCAAAAAATCATGCAATATGAAGTGTAATTTGTAATTCAAAAAGCTAGTCACAATTTTGAAAAGGTCATTGAGAGAAATCTAATGATGTATAACACAAGACTTCACCATGGGCGCTTTGCCCCGTGACGCGCGTGGGCCCGTTGCTCCCCTTGGTATCATTTCAATTTATATCGTGTCAATATTTTATTATATAAGCTGATAGTCTAAACTTTATCTCAAAATTATCCCTGTAAATATTACTTTCAAATATAATTCACAGTAATTTCAAAAGGTTCATCTACAGTAATCGAAAACAATTTTATTTAGCAGCAGAAAAATTTTATCTGTGCTAAAACAGTTATTCACAATTAACTTAATAACGCAAACACTTAGCAAAACGTAAATCCGTACACATCATCCCAGTGAAACTGTCGACCGGCGGTAGAGAACACGGACCAATATCTGCCCTACTTAGCGAGAAGCCCGCTATGGGCCCGTGACCCGCAGTGGGCTCGCTGCCCCATGTTACCCTACTCTGAAGACAGCTCAGATAATAATTATTTACTGCGCTCTGCTTGTGTTAAATTAGGTATTGAAATGAGAGATCAATGAAACATTCGCGAAAGGCTGATGATTGCTCAATACTAAATTCAGAAAAGTTTTTTTTAGATAATAGAAGGCCATAATTGTGTGTGAGTGTTGGCATACGGACGCTGGGAAGCCCTGGTGACCATAAAGATTTTATGCTATAATTTTTTCGTGACAAAGATTACTTTCCAAAACAGAATAATTAAGAGATTAATTAAACTGGTATGCAAACAGAGCCGTTAATGAATTAAGTCATATCGTGGAATAACTCCCCGTCACACGTTAGCTTAATTGGAGCCGTGCGCAGTAAAATCATGTAGCGGACCTTGCATGGCTGGAATGTCGTGTATAGTTACTGTTTTATTCCAGACTAATTTTCTTTGTGTCTCCAATAGAAAGTCATATTTCATCTGAAGCAAACGAGTTAGCGGAAAAAATGTATTGTCTGTCAATTGAGATGAAACAGAACGTGATCTGTGCCTTCTTTCGTACATCACAAAGAATCTTCAGCACAGTTAATTTTACGTGCCACTAAACCGGCTAACTTGATCCTTCAGCAGCCGGTAACGTGAAGCTAACTTTTGGTCAACAAACCTCATAAGCATTTAAATTTCAAGTTGCACTTAGGATATCACTGATATGTATAAATATGTAGTGTGACTTGAGACTGGCATTTGTTGATCTTCAGAGTGCGAGTTAAAACAGACAAGTGAGATCTGCTGTGAGGGCCTTCAGCTGACCTCTTCAATATGCGACCGAATACCCTGCCGATTTTGCTGCTGTTCTTCTATCGCCCCGCTGGTGAGCATCTGTTACTTGTCCCTTTTAATGTAGAGGTAAAAATGGACAGTGAATTTCATGAATAAGCTGAAGTTTATGCTACATGAATTTGTAGACCGGCGAAACGTACTGACTATTTTGGATTGGAAATAACTACAGTTGTTCTTAGGAGCAAGGTTACGGTTCATTGTATTTCTTTTGATTCCCATCATGATGCACGGATTAACAGAACAGCAACAATACCCAAACCAAAATGGCTACTTAATTTGTTGCTAATAAACAGACGTTTTTCTCAAATTTTGCATGAACACGTTTTTTTGTGCCACTTAATGTGTTCGAGTGAATAAAAAAAAATTAGAAATATATTTATCAGCATGATGACAAAAGATCAACTACTACCATATAAAATACGAGCACGTTGCATATGCTATATTAGATCTTACAGTTGAACAGTGCCAACACCAAAATAGATTCAGCGCTCACTGTGGTCTAGTGCACACAAAACGACTCGCTGTAAAGCTGCACGACGCGCATGCAGCGCAGCTAAGATTGACCACTGCTTTTATCTTCGCGAACTGTTATCGTGCTTGCATCTTTTATACAGTCTAAACTCGTAATCTTTTAACGGATTGCACGGCTTTGATGAAAACTTACAATAACTTTTGACTGGTGAATACAGAAATAGGTACAACAATTCATTGTCTTGATTCTTCACAATTCAGTAACACTCATTCAGCATTTTCCACAAGGTTACCGCGTCTGGATAGAATTTCTTAAAATTGCAAGACTTCTTCAATACAGAAAATAGTGACCAGTTTAATAGAAAAAAGTTGTGAATTTCGACCACTATGACAAAATTCTTTTATTATTGTTCTTGCATTTCGGATAATACACCACGATCATAATAATATAGTTGAACAGAAGTTCGCATGTGGATGCATAACAAAGAAATTATTGAGTTTATTACATCTTGAGGTGATTTTCAAGGACTAAACTGAAAACGTGTTTACTGGCCGCGGTTCAATGAATCTTCAAAGTCCCAAGGACTCAAATCAATGAGCAATCAGTTGGCATTGGCGCATGGTTCGTTGATAACGACCGTTGACACTAGAAGAGGTTCGCTGCAAGGTCATGCGTAGCTATTTGAGGATTGGGAGACTTTAAAAAAATTAATTATTTTTTATATATTAGGAATATCACGTGATTTCTGTTAATGATTGGTCGAGTAACTGGAATGCTTGGATCCTTTTCCGTGGAGTTTAGAAACAAACTTGCTTCTTAAAGTAAGGTGTGAATGTTACGCAGACTTTCACGAGGGTGATCATTGTAGTATTGGATGTGCTTGTTTGCGTGTTATGATTGTAAGCTGCACCGGCAGCTGTGTCGGATCTCAGTGATGCTTCAGGCTCTACAGCCTTAAGCGGGGATGGTTACAGATGAAGTAACGTGCAGTTGCTGGATGACAATCATTTATTTTACGTCTTCAGCACTGGGGCTGTGAATTGAAAATCTACAGCTGCTGTGACACTTCATAAAAAATAAAAATGCAACTGGACAATTTAATCTTCTATTACGTCAATGGAATAATTTTTTAGCCGTGATGTCTTTTAAAAGCTAATTTTCTTAAGAAATTTATTTCATTACATTTAATACTATACATTTTATCCATTTCGGTTTACTCTACGCTGAAGTGTTACAAACTATGCACAAATCTGTTATAAGGTATGCGGCGATAAAGGATTGATCTATGACCTCCATGAAGGAAGATTGCATGTATAAAAATTCTGATTGAAAGAGTTTTGTAAATTTTCATTCGTGAAAATTTGAAGATTTGAAAAACCGAATTATGAATACTAGATTTTGCAACTTTCGTAATTTACTACTTCATGGAGTATGGGCGCGGCCAATTGATTGAGAAGGTATACAGGGCAAGTAGGACGTAAGAATTATTGTAATTTTTTTTTGTACTGTACCTACAGGTAAGGCTTTATGCGTTGAAAACTTAGAAATCGCAACAACATAGAAACGACGACAAGTGCTCAGGCGTGCTGCAGAACACTGCTGTATCAGTATTATGGATGTTTTGGCTGCATTTACATGATTATAAAAAGAGAGCTGAAATATGTGTTGTAGTCATATTTGATACAGTTTTAGGAATGAGCTAGGGAGCTTGGCAAAATTTCTGAGGTCTTCACACTTACTAAGTGTGTACGTGAAAAATCTTACTTAAATGCTGGGAAGCAGCCGTTTCTGTACTAACTCAAGCAAAATGCAACCTTGTAGCTATGTTCAAACATGTCCTGAGTTTAGTCTTGTTCTACACTCAAACTTCTGAAAAAATGCTGTTGGTGCCGACTTTATACTATTATTTGATATATAGTTTTATTTCATGAACTTATGAAATGCGCACTAATCAGGCTTGAACATGCATGCTGTAGTTTTGATGATAATGCCTTGAGTTACTGCATTATTTGTATGGAGCAGTTACTGAGCTATTTCCTTCCAGGCGATGGCCCTATAGGGAACGAATATTCCGGCATTTTTGAGTCCCCAGTCTTTGCTAAATATTGACATCAATTAAATGAACGTTTTGCTTGTTCCATCTGGAAGAGTAGATTCGTGGCGCTGTATATGTAAAAATTAATCAATTGCGAGCCATTTAGAGAGGGATAATGATTGATATATATTTTAATCGTTTTGAAAAGATCGCAACCGATAAGCTACTCTGTTTTGCAGTGACAAGTTTAGTTTTCACTGTCAAGTTTAGCATAGGTAAGAATGTGAAAAATTTACACTATTTTTCGTAACTTCATCAAATTGGTTGAAGCAGATTTAATTCTATATAATATTGAATGGTAAATGTTGTTAGGTCATAATAAGAGTTAAATTGTCATTACGTATATCATGGCAGGTTAATCAATGAGTTAAAATTGTGGAATGAGCAAATACCTGGTTGGCACTAGCGCAACCAATTAACTTGGCAACCACTATCGTAACCAATAAACATGACAACCACTAATGTAACCAATAAACATGACTATCTCCAACGTAACCAGTAAACATGGCAACCTCTAGCCTAACCAATAAACATGGCAACCTCTAGCGTAACCAATAAACATGGCAACCTCTAACTTAACCAATAAACATGATAACCTCTAGCGTAACCAATAAACATGGCAACCTCTAGCGTAACCAATAAACATGGAAACCTCTAGCGTAACCAATAAACATGGCA
>NW_025935624.1:0-1510 GCF_000764305.2 Hyalella azteca | reverse complement strand
GATCATATTTTTCACTGCTTGATATGATTGAGGGTTTCTTAACACATCATCGATCATTCCCACAATTTGCATCAGTTCAGACCGTCCATTTCTCAGCATATTTTCTTCCACAGAAATTATGTCGGCCATCACTTTTTATGAGAGGAGCGATATGCACAAACAAATAAACTGAATTCATGAACCCACACCTGAAAATATGCAGCACTACGACACTACACGACTGATTTTGATGGTGATACAACAAAGAATGCGTAATCTTCTATTCTGAAATCGGTGAGCTTCAAGCATGCATAGAGCGCTTCGCCGAGGTGTGACCATATTAGACAGTATGATTCTGCATTAATGACAGCAAAGCACGTGAGGTCCTACTGTTACTGAAACGCTCTCTGATCAGTAATTACCAACTTGAGTGAGCAACGTATGAGGTGACGCCCAATGGGTTGAACTTGTGAATAGCGGAATGGTTTGGTTGTAAGATATTTATTGTGATGGGTTGCTGTTGAAAAGGATCTCTAAAAGAAGTAGCATATGTGGAGTATATTCAGGTTAATTGATGCTACTAGGAATTCAACAAACTACGATCGGTCAGGACTACCACATATTACCAAGACAAACCATTAGAACGAATTCAAATTTATTAATTCTATTCGAGTTACTTTTCATCGATATGAAGAATATTCATAGTGATTACATTGCTTGTGATATGTCCTTTGCCGAGTTTCAAGAACTGTGTAATGAAACGTATAAAGTACCTTATAGTTTTGTAATGATTAATAAAGATGAGCATCCCGTTTCTGGGAAGTATTTCAAAAATTTAAATCAATTATATATTCCACAGAAGTATTTTTCAGGTAACCGCTCAAGGTTATTCTCGGTTAAAGAGTGCTCAGTCGGGGTAAATGGTCGATAACTCGTGATTCACGGTAAATGACCGGTACCCTGTTAAGCTGTTTATACAGGTTCGGGGTAATTGATTAATTTTGTTGGGTAATATTCGGGGTAAGTGATTGTGGTAACCTATGATTTTAGCTATTTATGGAAAGTGTGACGGTAGGCTCCTTTTGCTATCTACTTGCAGTGATTCCTATCATAATGTAGTTTGTGTCTCGTTAAGTATAAGATTGTTGTTGCATTATTGAGCAGTATTTTGCGTGTAAAGTTGTTTATATACTATTAGTAGTTGTTTGTAACTTTGTAAGAGTGACTTAGCAATGGCGAAGAAGATGAGATATTTCGTTAGATTCGATGGAAAGTGTATATGCTTATTATGGAATAGAATAGAAGTGTCGGCGTTGAAGAAATAGGCCCATGACCTGTTGCCGATTATGGTAATAATTATGGTAATAATAATGATAATTTATTTTCGTTTTTAAAAAATACGCTGTCTTAGTAGGTCTTCAAAGAATACAGTTTTCAAGTCTAAGGGATCTAGACCTGATTAACAATAAAGCTATTTACTCACGATGCAATGTTGCGAGTGTCAATTTTTTCACGTAGTACACTAAATGGC